>NW_026292140.1:0-24152 GCF_023091745.1 Budorcas taxicolor | reverse complement strand
TCCTCCAGCGGTCGCTTGGCCGCCCAGACTCAGCACAGCACGGAGAGCACCAGGCTTCCCCAGGGCCCCCGGCTGTGGTCTGCAGCCCCACACACCCGGAGGCTGACTCCGTGAGCGCCCAGAAGGTGCCTGACAGACGTCATTTCCCTAGTGCTCTCCCCACCAGCAGAGACGTGGGCAGGTGGTTGGGGCCTGCCCCTGCGTGTCTGGGCTGCCGCCCACAGCCTCCGCTCAGGGGAAGCAGCCCCTGTGCCAAGACCTGCAGGAGGCGCGGGGCGTCCCTGCCTGGAAGCCAAGTGCACGGTCCGCTTGGAAGCGAGCCTCCTTGGGAAGAGTCGAGGGAGCCAAGCCGCGTGCAGCTGCAATCCCTGCTTGGGCCGAGCCGAGTGTGCCTCCAGGACGGCAGAGCTCCAGCTCTGCTCAGAGGCCGGATCCAGTCAAGTGCCTTGCGCGAGGCTGCTCTGCCCTGGGCGAGACTTGCCCAGGCTTGCCTCGCTGCTAGGCTTGCTGCCCGGGAAGGAGCAGGCTGTGCGATGCTGGGAGAGGCCCCTGGCGCCTTCCTGGCCTCAGCTCCACTCCTGCCTTGCCTTTGCATCTAGGCCCCGGGCGTCCTTGGGGAAGGCTTAGGAGCCGGTGGCTTGCACACTGCCAAGCCCTCCAGCAGTGAGGCCTCTCGTAGAGGGGAGGGGAGGGCAAGTGCAGGGCTCCACCAGCGGTTGCTTGGCCGCCCAGACTCAGCGCCGCACGGAGAGCACAAGGCTCCCAGGTCCCCTGGCTGTGGTCTGCAGCCCCACACTCCCGGAGGCTGACTCCGTGGGCGCCCAGAAGGTGCCTGACAGACGTCATGTCCCTAGCGCTCTGCTCCCCAGCAGAGACGTGTGCAGGTGGTGGGGCCTGCCCCTGCGTGTCTGGGCTCCGCCGGCAGCCCCAGCTCCAGGGAAGCAGCCCCTGAGCCAAGACCTGTAGGGGGCGCGGGGCGCCCCCGCCTGGAAGCCTAGTGCACAGCATGCGGGAAGCGAGCCTCCTCGGGAGAAGAGGAGGCAGCCCAGCTGCGTGCGTCTGCACTCACTCCTTGGGCGGAGCCAGTGAGCCTCCAGTACGGCAGAGCTCCAGCTCTGCTCAGAGGCCCGATCTGGCAGAGTGGCTGGCGTGAGGCTGCTCTGCCCTGGGCGAGCCTTGCCCAGACTTGCCTCGCTGCTAGGCTTCCTGCCCGGGAAGGAGCAGGCTGCGCCAGACAGGCAGACGCTCCTGGCGCCTTCCTGGCCTCAGCTCCACTCCTGCCTTGCCTTTGCACCTAGTCCCCAGGCGTCCTTGCGGAGGGCTTAGGGGCCGGTGGGGTGCACGCTGCCAAGCCCTCCAGCCGTGAGAGCTCTGTCATAGGGAAGGGAATGGCAAGTGCAGGGCTCCTCCAGCGGTCGCTTGGCCGCCCAGACTCAGCACAGCACGGAGAGCACCAGGCTTCCCCAGGGCCCCCGGCTGTGGTCTGCAGCCCCACACACCCGGAGGCTGACTCCGTGAGCGCCCAGAAGGTGCCTGACAGACGTCATTTCCCTAGTGCTCTCCCCACCAGCAGAGACGTGGGCAGGTGGTTGGGGCCTGCCCCTGCGTGTCTGGGCTGCCGCCCACAGCCTCCGCTCAGGGGAAGCAGCCCCTGTGCCAAGACCTGCAGGAGGCGCGGGGCGTCCCTGCCTGGAAGCCAAGTGCACGGTCCGCTTGGAAGCGAGCCTCCTTGGGAAGAGTCGAGGGAGCCAAGCCGCGTGCAGCTGCAATCCCTGCTTGGGCCGAGCCGAGTGTGCCTCCAGGACGGCAGAGCTCCAGCTCTGCTCAGAGGCCGGATCCAGTCAAGTGCCTTGCGCGAGGCTGCTCTGCCCTGGGCGAGACTTGCCCAGGCTTGCCTCGCTGCTAGGCTTGCTGCCCGGGAAGGAGCAGGCTGTGCGATGCTGGGAGAGGCCCCTGGCGCCTTCCTGGCCTCAGCTCCACTCCTGCCTTGCCTTTGCATCTAGGCCCCGGGCGTCCTTGGGGAAGGCTTAGGAGCCGGTGGCTTGCACACTGCCAAGCCCTCCAGCAGTGAGGCCTCTCGTAGAGGGGAGGGGAGGGCAAGTGCAGGGCTCCACCAGCGGTTGCTTGGCCGCCCAGACTCAGCGCCGCACGGAGAGCACAAGGCTCCCAGGTCCCCTGGCTGTGGTCTGCAGCCCCACACTCCCGGAGGCTGACTCCGTGGGCGCCCAGAAGGTGCCTGACAGACGTCATGTCCCTAGCGCTCTGCTCCCCAGCAGAGACGTGTGCAGGTGGTGGGGCCTGCCCCTGCGTGTCTGGGCTCCCGCCGGCAGCCCCAGCTCCAGGGAAGCAGCCCCTGAGCCAAGACCTGTAGGGGGCGCGGGGCGCCCCCGCCTGGAAGCCTAGTGCACAGCATGCGGGAAGCGAGCCTCCTCGGGAGAAGAGGAGGCAGCCCAGCTGCGTGCGTCTGCACTCACTCCTTGGGCGGAGCCCAGTGAGCCTCCAGTACGGCAGAGCTCCAGCTCTGCTCAGAGGCCCGATCTGGCAGAGTGGCTGGCGTGAGGCTGCTCTGCCCTGGGCGAGCCTTGCCCAGACTTGCCTCGCTGCTAGGCTTCCTGCCCGGGAAGGAGCAGGCTGCGCCAGACAGGCAGACGCTCCTGGCGCCTTCCTGGCCTCAGCTCCACTCCTGCCTTGCCTTTGCACCTAGTCCCCAGGCGTCCTTGCGGAGGGCTTAGGGGCCGGTGGGGTGCACGCTGCCAAGCCCTCCAGCCGTGAGAGCTCTGTCATAGGGAAGGGAATGGCAAGTGCAGGGCTCCTCCAGCGGTCGCTTGGCCGCCCAGACTCAGCACAGCACGGAGAGCACCAGGCTTCCCCAGGGCCCCCGGCTGTGGTCTGCAGCCCCACACACCCGGAGGCTGACTCCGTGAGCGCCCAGAAGGTGCCTGACAGACGTCATTTCCCTAGTGCTCTCCCCACCAGCAGAGACGTGGGCAGGTGGTTGGGGCCTGCCCCTGCGTGTCTGGGCTGCCGCCCACAGCCTCCGCTCAGGGGAAGCAGCCCCTGTGCCAAGACCTGCAGGAGGCGCGGGGCGTCCCTGCCTGGAAGCCAAGTGCACGGTCCGCTTGGAAGCGAGCCTCCTTGGGAAGAGTCGAGGGAGCCAAGCCGCGTGCAGCTGCAATCCCTGCTTGGGCCGAGCCGAGTGTGCCTCCAGGACGGCAGAGCTCCAGCTCTGCTCAGAGGCCGGATCCAGTCAAGTGCCTTGCGCGAGGCTGCTCTGCCCTGGGCGAGACTTGCCCAGGCTTGCCTCGCTGCTAGGCTTGCTGCCCGGGAAGGAGCAGGCTGTGCGATGCTGGGAGAGGCCCCTGGCGCCTTCCTGGCCTCAGCTCCACTCCTGCCTTGCCTTTGCATCTAGGCCCCGGGCGTCCTTGGGGAAGGCTTAGGAGCCGGTGGCTTGCACACTGCCAAGCCCTCCAGCAGTGAGGCCTCTCGTAGAGGGGAGGGGAGGGCAAGTGCAGGGCTCCACCAGCGGTTGCTTGGCCGCCCAGACTCAGCGCCGCACGGAGAGCACAAGGCTCCCAGGTCCCCTGGCTGTGGTCTGCAGCCCCACACTCCCGGAGGCTGACTCCGTGGGCGCCCAGAAGGTGCCTGACAGACGTCATGTCCCTAGCGCTCTGCTCCCCAGCAGAGACGTGTGCAGGTGGTGGGGCCTGCCCCTGCGTGTCTGGGCTCCCGCCGGCAGCCCCAGCTCCAGGGAAGCAGCCCCTGAGCCAAGACCTGTAGGGGGCGCGGGGCGCCCCCGCCTGGAAGCCTAGTGCACAGCATGCGGGAAGCGAGCCTCCTCGGGAGAAGAGGAGGCAGCCCAGCTGCGTGCGTCTGCACTCACTCCTTGGGCGGAGCCCAGTGAGCCTCCAGTACGGCAGAGCTCCAGCTCTGCTCAGAGGCCCGATCTGGCAGAGTGGCTGGCGTGAGGCTGCTCTGCCCTGGGCGAGCCTTGCCCAGACTTGCCTCGCTGCTAGGCTTCCTGCCCGGGAAGGAGCAGGCTGCGCCAGACAGGCAGACGCTCCTGGCGCCTTCCTGGCCTCAGCTCCACTCCTGCCTTGCCTTTGCACCTAGTCCCCAGGCGTCCTTGCGGAGGGCTTAGGGGCCGGTGGGGTGCACGCTGCCAAGCCCTCCAGCCGTGAGAGCTCTGTCATAGGGAAGGGAATGGCAAGTGCAGGGCTCCTCCAGCGGTCGCTTGGCCGCCCAGACTCAGCACAGCACGGAGAGCACCAGGCTTCCCCAGGGCCCCCGGCTGTGGTCTGCAGCCCCACACACCCGGAGGCTGACTCCGTGAGCGCCCAGAAGGTGCCTGACAGACGTCATTTCCCTAGTGCTCTCCCCACCAGCAGAGACGTGGGCAGGTGGTTGGGGCCTGCCCCTGCGTGTCTGGGCTGCCGCCCACAGCCTCCGCTCAGGGGAAGCAGCCCCTGTGCCAAGACCTGCAGGAGGCGCGGGGCGTCCCTGCCTGGAAGCCAAGTGCACGGTCCGCTTGGAAGCGAGCCTCCTTGGGAAGAGTCGAGGGAGCCAAGCCGCGTGCAGCTGCAATCCCTGCTTGGGCCGAGCCGAGTGTGCCTCCAGGACGGCAGAGCTCCAGCTCTGCTCAGAGGCCGGATCCAGTCAAGTGCCTTGCGCGAGGCTGCTCTGCCCTGGGCGAGACTTGCCCAGGCTTGCCTCGCTGCTAGGCTTGCTGCCCGGGAAGGAGCAGGCTGTGCGATGCTGGGAGAGGCCCCTGGCGCCTTCCTGGCCTCAGCTCCACTCCTGCCTTGCCTTTGCATCTAGGCCCCGGGCGTCCTTGGGGAAGGCTTAGGAGCCGGTGGCTTGCACACTGCCAAGCCCTCCAGCAGTGAGGCCTCTCGTAGAGGGGAGGGGAGGGCAAGTGCAGGGCTCCACCAGCGGTTGCTTGGCCGCCCAGACTCAGCGCCGCACGGAGAGCACAAGGCTCCCAGGTCCCCTGGCTGTGGTCTGCAGCCCCACACTCCCGGAGGCTGACTCCGTGGGCGCCCAGAAGGTGCCTGACAGACGTCATGTCCCTAGCGCTCTGCTCCCCAGCAGAGACGTGTGCAGGTGGTGGGGCCTGCCCCTGCGTGTCTGGGCTCCCGCCGGCAGCCCCAGCTCCAGGGAAGCAGCCCCTGAGCCAAGACCTGTAGGGGGCGCGGGGCGCCCCCGCCTGGAAGCCTAGTGCACAGCATGCGGGAAGCGAGCCTCCTCGGGAGAAGAGGAGGCAGCCCAGCTGCGTGCGTCTGCACTCACTCCTTGGGCGGAGCCCAGTGAGCCTCCAGTACGGCAGAGCTCCAGCTCTGCTCAGAGGCCCGATCTGGCAGAGTGGCTGGCGTGAGGCTGCTCTGCCCTGGGCGAGCCTTGCCCAGACTTGCCTCGCTGCTAGGCTTCCTGCCCGGGAAGGAGCAGGCTGCGCCAGACAGGCAGACGCTCCTGGCGCCTTCCTGGCCTCAGCTCCACTCCTGCCTTGCCTTTGCACCTAGTCCCCAGGCGTCCTTGCGGAGGGCTTAGGGGCCGGTGGGGTGCACGCTGCCAAGCCCTCCAGCCGTGAGAGCTCTGTCATAGGGAAGGGAATGGCAAGTGCAGGGCTCCTCCAGCGGTCGCTTGGCCGCCCAGACTCAGCACAGCACGGAGAGCACCAGGCTTCCCCAGGGCCCCCGGCTGTGGTCTGCAGCCCCACACACCCGGAGGCTGACTCCGTGAGCGCCCAGAAGGTGCCTGACAGACGTCATTTCCCTAGTGCTCTCCCCACCAGCAGAGACGTGGGCAGGTGGTTGGGGCCTGCCCCTGCGTGTCTGGGCTGCCGCCCACAGCCTCCGCTCAGGGGAAGCAGCCCCTGTGCCAAGACCTGCAGGAGGCGCGGGGCGTCCCTGCCTGGAAGCCAAGTGCACGGTCCGCTTGGAAGCGAGCCTCCTTGGGAAGAGTCGAGGGAGCCAAGCCGCGTGCAGCTGCAATCCCTGCTTGGGCCGAGCCGAGTGTGCCTCCAGGACGGCAGAGCTCCAGCTCTGCTCAGAGGCCGGATCCAGTCAAGTGCCTTGCGCGAGGCTGCTCTGCCCTGGGCGAGACTTGCCCAGGCTTGCCTCGCTGCTAGGCTTGCTGCCCGGGAAGGAGCAGGCTGTGCGATGCTGGGAGAGGCCCCTGGCGCCTTCCTGGCCTCAGCTCCACTCCTGCCTTGCCTTTGCATCTAGGCCCCGGGCGTCCTTGGGGAAGGCTTAGGAGCCGGTGGCTTGCACACTGCCAAGCCCTCCAGCAGTGAGGCCTCTCGTAGAGGGGAGGGGAGGGCAAGTGCAGGGCTCCACCAGCGGTTGCTTGGCCGCCCAGACTCAGCGCCGCACGGAGAGCACAAGGCTCCCAGGTCCCCTGGCTGTGGTCTGCAGCCCCACACTCCCGGAGGCTGACTCCGTGGGCGCCCAGAAGGTGCCTGACAGACGTCATGTCCCTAGCGCTCTGCTCCCCAGCAGAGACGTGTGCAGGTGGTGGGGCCTGCCCCTGCGTGTCTGGGCTCCCGCCGGCAGCCCCAGCTCCAGGGAAGCAGCCCCTGAGCCAAGACCTGTAGGGGGCGCGGGGCGCCCCCGCCTGGAAGCCTAGTGCACAGCATGCGGGAAGCGAGCCTCCTCGGGAGAAGAGGAGGCAGCCCAGCTGCGTGCGTCTGCACTCACTCCTTGGGCGGAGCCCAGTGAGCCTCCAGTACGGCAGAGCTCCAGCTCTGCTCAGAGGCCCGATCTGGCAGAGTGGCTGGCGTGAGGCTGCTCTGCCCTGGGCGAGCCTTGCCCAGACTTGCCTCGCTGCTAGGCTTCCTGCCCGGGAAGGAGCAGGCTGCGCCAGACAGGCAGACGCTCCTGGCGCCTTCCTGGCCTCAGCTCCACTCCTGCCTTGCCTTTGCACCTAGTCCCCAGGCGTCCTTGCGGAGGGCTTAGGGGCCGGTGGGGTGCACGCTGCCAAGCCCTCCAGCCGTGAGAGCTCTGTCATAGGGAAGGGAATGGCAAGTGCAGGGCTCCTCCAGCGGTCGCTTGGCCGCCCAGACTCAGCACAGCACGGAGAGCACCAGGCTTCCCCAGGGCCCCCGGCTGTGGTCTGCAGCCCCACACACCCGGAGGCTGACTCCGTGAGCGCCCAGAAGGTGCCTGACAGACGTCATTTCCCTAGTGCTCTCCCCACCAGCAGAGACGTGGGCAGGTGGTTGGGGCCTGCCCCTGCGTGTCTGGGCTGCCGCCCACAGCCTCCGCTCAGGGGAAGCAGCCCCTGTGCCAAGACCTGCAGGAGGCGCGGGGCGTCCCTGCCTGGAAGCCAAGTGCACGGTCCGCTTGGAAGCGAGCCTCCTTGGGAAGAGTCGAGGGAGCCAAGCCGCGTGCAGCTGCAATCCCTGCTTGGGCCGAGCCGAGTGTGCCTCCAGGACGGCAGAGCTCCAGCTCTGCTCAGAGGCCGGATCCAGTCAAGTGCCTTGCGCGAGGCTGCTCTGCCCTGGGCGAGACTTGCCCAGGCTTGCCTCGCTGCTAGGCTTGCTGCCCGGGAAGGAGCAGGCTGTGCGATGCTGGGAGAGGCCCCTGGCGCCTTCCTGGCCTCAGCTCCACTCCTGCCTTGCCTTTGCATCTAGGCCCCGGGCGTCCTTGGGGAAGGCTTAGGAGCCGGTGGCTTGCACACTGCCAAGCCCTCCAGCAGTGAGGCCTCTCGTAGAGGGGAGGGGAGGGCAAGTGCAGGGCTCCACCAGCGGTTGCTTGGCCGCCCAGACTCAGCGCCGCACGGAGAGCACAAGGCTCCCAGGTCCCCTGGCTGTGGTCTGCAGCCCCACACTCCCGGAGGCTGACTCCGTGGGCGCCCAGAAGGTGCCTGACAGACGTCATGTCCCTAGCGCTCTGCTCCCCAGCAGAGACGTGTGCAGGTGGTGGGGCCTGCCCCTGCGTGTCTGGGCTCCCGCCGGCAGCCCCAGCTCCAGGGAAGCAGCCCCTGAGCCAAGACCTGTAGGGGGCGCGGGGCGCCCCCGCCTGGAAGCCTAGTGCACAGCATGCGGGAAGCGAGCCTCCTCGGGAGAAGAGGAGGCAGCCCAGCTGCGTGCGTCTGCACTCACTCCTTGGGCGGAGCCCAGTGAGCCTCCAGTACGGCAGAGCTCCAGCTCTGCTCAGAGGCCCGATCTGGCAGAGTGGCTGGCGTGAGGCTGCTCTGCCCTGGGCGAGCCTTGCCCAGACTTGCCTCGCTGCTAGGCTTCCTGCCCGGGAAGGAGCAGGCTGCGCCAGACAGGCAGACGCTCCTGGCGCCTTCCTGGCCTCAGCTCCACTCCTGCCTTGCCTTTGCACCTAGTCCCCAGGCGTCCTTGCGGAGGGCTTAGGGGCCGGTGGGGTGCACGCTGCCAAGCCCTCCAGCCGTGAGAGCTCTGTCATAGGGAAGGGAATGGCAAGTGCAGGGCTCCTCCAGCGGTCGCTTGGCCGCCCAGACTCAGCACAGCACGGAGAGCACCAGGCTTCCCCAGGGCCCCCGGCTGTGGTCTGCAGCCCCACACACCCGGAGGCTGACTCCGTGAGCGCCCAGAAGGTGCCTGACAGACGTCATTTCCCTAGTGCTCTCCCCACCAGCAGAGACGTGGGCAGGTGGTTGGGGCCTGCCCCTGCGTGTCTGGGCTGCCGCCCACAGCCTCCGCTCAGGGGAAGCAGCCCCTGTGCCAAGACCTGCAGGAGGCGCGGGGCGTCCCTGCCTGGAAGCCAAGTGCACGGTCCGCTTGGAAGCGAGCCTCCTTGGGAAGAGTCGAGGGAGCCAAGCCGCGTGCAGCTGCAATCCCTGCTTGGGCCGAGCCGAGTGTGCCTCCAGGACGGCAGAGCTCCAGCTCTGCTCAGAGGCCGGATCCAGTCAAGTGCCTTGCGCGAGGCTGCTCTGCCCTGGGCGAGACTTGCCCAGGCTTGCCTCGCTGCTAGGCTTGCTGCCCGGGAAGGAGCAGGCTGTGCGATGCTGGGAGAGGCCCCTGGCGCCTTCCTGGCCTCAGCTCCACTCCTGCCTTGCCTTTGCATCTAGGCCCCGGGCGTCCTTGGGGAAGGCTTAGGAGCCGGTGGCTTGCACACTGCCAAGCCCTCCAGCAGTGAGGCCTCTCGTAGAGGGGAGGGGAGGGCAAGTGCAGGGCTCCACCAGCGGTTGCTTGGCCGCCCAGACTCAGCGCCGCACGGAGAGCACAAGGCTCCCAGGTCCCCTGGCTGTGGTCTGCAGCCCCACACTCCCGGAGGCTGACTCCGTGGGCGCCCAGAAGGTGCCTGACAGACGTCATGTCCCTAGCGCTCTGCTCCCCAGCAGAGACGTGTGCAGGTGGTGGGGCCTGCCCCTGCGTGTCTGGGCTCCCGCCGGCAGCCCCAGCTCCAGGGAAGCAGCCCCTGAGCCAAGACCTGTAGGGGGCGCGGGGCGCCCCCGCCTGGAAGCCTAGTGCACAGCATGCGGGAAGCGAGCCTCCTCGGGAGAAGAGGAGGCAGCCCAGCTGCGTGCGTCTGCACTCACTCCTTGGGCGGAGCCCAGTGAGCCTCCAGTACGGCAGAGCTCCAGCTCTGCTCAGAGGCCCGATCTGGCAGAGTGGCTGGCGTGAGGCTGCTCTGCCCTGGGCGAGCCTTGCCCAGACTTGCCTCGCTGCTAGGCTTCCTGCCCGGGAAGGAGCAGGCTGCGCCAGACAGGCAGACGCTCCTGGCGCCTTCCTGGCCTCAGCTCCACTCCTGCCTTGCCTTTGCACCTAGTCCCCAGGCGTCCTTGCGGAGGGCTTAGGGGCCGGTGGGGTGCACGCTGCCAAGCCCTCCAGCCGTGAGAGCTCTGTCATAGGGAAGGGAATGGCAAGTGCAGGGCTCCTCCAGCGGTCGCTTGGCCGCCCAGACTCAGCACAGCACGGAGAGCACCAGGCTTCCCCAGGGCCCCCGGCTGTGGTCTGCAGCCCCACACACCCGGAGGCTGACTCCGTGAGCGCCCAGAAGGTGCCTGACAGACGTCATTTCCCTAGTGCTCTCCCCACCAGCAGAGACGTGGGCAGGTGGTTGGGGCCTGCCCCTGCGTGTCTGGGCTGCCGCCCACAGCCTCCGCTCAGGGGAAGCAGCCCCTGTGCCAAGACCTGCAGGAGGCGCGGGGCGTCCCTGCCTGGAAGCCAAGTGCACGGTCCGCTTGGAAGCGAGCCTCCTTGGGAAGAGTCGAGGGAGCCAAGCCGCGTGCAGCTGCAATCCCTGCTTGGGCCGAGCCGAGTGTGCCTCCAGGACGGCAGAGCTCCAGCTCTGCTCAGAGGCCGGATCCAGTCAAGTGCCTTGCGCGAGGCTGCTCTGCCCTGGGCGAGACTTGCCCAGGCTTGCCTCGCTGCTAGGCTTGCTGCCCGGGAAGGAGCAGGCTGTGCGATGCTGGGAGAGGCCCCTGGCGCCTTCCTGGCCTCAGCTCCACTCCTGCCTTGCCTTTGCATCTAGGCCCCGGGCGTCCTTGGGGAAGGCTTAGGAGCCGGTGGCTTGCACACTGCCAAGCCCTCCAGCAGTGAGGCCTCTCGTAGAGGGGAGGGGAGGGCAAGTGCAGGGCTCCACCAGCGGTTGCTTGGCCGCCCAGACTCAGCGCCGCACGGAGAGCACAAGGCTCCCAGGTCCCCTGGCTGTGGTCTGCAGCCCCACACTCCCGGAGGCTGACTCCGTGGGCGCCCAGAAGGTGCCTGACAGACGTCATGTCCCTAGCGCTCTGCTCCCCAGCAGAGACGTGTGCAGGTGGTGGGGCCTGCCCCTGCGTGTCTGGGCTCCCGCCGGCAGCCCCAGCTCCAGGGAAGCAGCCCCTGAGCCAAGACCTGTAGGGGGCGCGGGGCGCCCCCGCCTGGAAGCCTAGTGCACAGCATGCGGGAAGCGAGCCTCCTCGGGAGAAGAGGAGGCAGCCCAGCTGCGTGCGTCTGCACTCACTCCTTGGGCGGAGCCCAGTGAGCCTCCAGTACGGCAGAGCTCCAGCTCTGCTCAGAGGCCCGATCTGGCAGAGTGGCTGGCGTGAGGCTGCTCTGCCCTGGGCGAGCCTTGCCCAGACTTGCCTCGCTGCTAGGCTTCCTGCCCGGGAAGGAGCAGGCTGCGCCAGACAGGCAGACGCTCCTGGCGCCTTCCTGGCCTCAGCTCCACTCCTGCCTTGCCTTTGCACCTAGTCCCCAGGCGTCCTTGCGGAGGGCTTAGGGGCCGGTGGGGTGCACGCTGCCAAGCCCTCCAGCCGTGAGAGCTCTGTCATAGGGAAGGGAATGGCAAGTGCAGGGCTCCTCCAGCGGTCGCTTGGCCGCCCAGACTCAGCACAGCACGGAGAGCACCAGGCTTCCCCAGGGCCCCCGGCTGTGGTCTGCAGCCCCACACACCCGGAGGCTGACTCCGTGAGCGCCCAGAAGGTGCCTGACAGACGTCATTTCCCTAGTGCTCTCCCCACCAGCAGAGACGTGGGCAGGTGGTTGGGGCCTGCGCCTGCGTGTCTGGGCTGCCGCCCACAGCCTCCGCTCAGGGGAAGCAGCCCCTGTGCCAAGACCTGCAGGAGGCGCGGGGCGTCCCTGCCTGGAAGCCAAGTGCACGGTCCGCTTGGAAGCGAGCCTCCTTGGGAAGAGTCGAGGGAGCCAAGCCGCGTGCAGCTGCAAGCCCTGCTTGGGCCGAGCCGAGTGTGCCTCCAGGACGGCAGAGCTCCAGCTCTGCTCAGAGGCCGGATCCAGTCAAGTGCCTTGCGCGAGGCTGCTCTGCCCTGGGCGAGACTTGCCCAGGCTTGCCTCGCTGCTAGGCTTGCTGCCCGGGAAGGAGCAGGCTGTGCGATGCTGGGAGAGGCCCCTGGCGCCTTCCTGGCCTCAGCTCCACTCCTGCCTTGCCTTTGCATCTAGGCCCCGGGCGTCCTTGGGGAAGGCTTAGGAGCCGGTGGCTTGCACACTGCCAAGCCCTCCAGCAGTGAGGCCTCTCGTAGAGGGGAGGGGAGGGCAAGTGCAGGGCTCCTCCAGCGGTTCCTTGGCCGCCCAGACTCAGCGCCGCACGGAGAGCACAAGGCTCCCAGGTCCCCTGGCTGTGGTCTGCAGCCCCACACTCCCGGAGGCTGACTCCGTGGGCGCCCAGAAGGTGCCTGACAGACGTCATGTCCCTAGCGCTCTGCTCCCCAGCAGAGACGTGTGCAGGTGGTGGGGCCTGCCCCTGCGTGTCTGGGCTCCCGCCGGCAGCCCCAGCTCCAGGGAAGCAGCCCCTGAGCCAAGACCTGTAGGGGGCGCGGGGCGCCCCCGCCT
This sequence comes from Budorcas taxicolor, assembly GCF_023091745.1. Lineage (NCBI taxonomy): Eukaryota > Metazoa > Chordata > Mammalia > Artiodactyla > Bovidae > Budorcas > Budorcas taxicolor. Next base: position 11,917 of record NW_026292140.1, on the reverse strand, counting down.
GGAAGCCTAGTGCACAGCATGCGGGAAGCGAGCCTCCTCGGGAGAAGAGGAGGCAGCCCAGCTGCGTGCGTCTGCACTCACTCCTTGGGCGGAGCCCAGTGAGCCTCCAGTACGGCAGAGCTCCAGCTCTGCTCAGAGGCCCGATCTGGCAGAGTGGCTGGCGTGAGGCTGCTCTGCCCTGGGCGAGCCTTGCCCAGACTTGCCTCGCTGCTAGGCTTCCTGCCCGGGAAGGAGCAGGCTGCGCCAGACAGGCAGACGCTCCTGGCGCCTTCCTGGCCTCAGCTCCACTCCTGCCTTGCCTTTGCACCTAGTCCCCAGGCGTCCTTGCGGAGGGCTTAGGGGCCGGTGGGGTGCACGCTGCCAAGCCCTCCAGCCGTGAGAGCTCTGTCATAGGGAAGGGAATGGCAAGTGCAGGGCTCCTCCAGCGGTCGCTTGGCCGCCCAGACTCAGCACAGCACGGAGAGCACCAGGCTTCCCCAGGGCCCCCGGCTGTGGTCTGCAGCCCCACACACCCGGAGGCTGACTCCGTGAGCGCCCAGAAGGTGCCTGACAGACGTCATTTCCCTAGTGCTCTCCCCACCAGCAGAGACGTGGGCAGGTGGTTGGGGCCTGCGCCTGCGTGTCTGGGCTGCCGCCCACAGCCTCCGCTCAGGGGAAGCAGCCCCTGTGCCAAGACCTGCAGGAGGCGCGGGGCGTCCCTGCCTGGAAGCCAAGTGCACGGTCCGCTTGGAAGCGAGCCTCCTTGGGAAGAGTCGAGGGAGCCAAGCCGCGTGCAGCTGCAAGCCCTGCTTGGGCCGAGCCGAGTGTGCCTCCAGGACGGCAGAGCTCCAGCTCTGCTCAGAGGCCGGATCCAGTCAAGTGCCTTGCGCGAGGCTGCTCTGCCCTGGGCGAGACTTGCCCAGGCTTGCCTCGCTGCTAGGCTTGCTGCCCGGGAAGGAGCAGGCTGTGCGATGCTGGGAGAGGCCCCTGGCGCCTTCCTGGCCTCAGCTCCACTCCTGCCTTGCCTTTGCATCTAGGCCCCGGGCGTCCTTGGGGAAGGCTTAGGAGCCGGTGGCTTGCACACTGCCAAGCCCTCCAGCAGTGAGGCCTCTCGTAGAGGGGAGGGGAGGGCAAGTGCAGGGCTCCTCCAGCGGTTCCTTGGCCGCCCAGACTCAGCGCCGCACGGAGAGCACAAGGCTCCCAGGTCCCCTGGCTGTGGTCTGCAGCCCCACACTCCCGGAGGCTGACTCCGTGGGCGCCCAGAAGGTGCCTGACAGACGTCATGTCCCTAGCGCTCTGCTCCCCAGCAGAGACGTGTGCAGGTGGTGGGGCCTGCCCCTGCGTGTCTGGGCTCCCGCCGGCAGCCCCAGCTCCAGGGAAGCAGCCCCTGAGCCAAGACCTGTAGGGGGCGCGGGGCGCCCCCGCCTGGAAGCCTAGTGCACAGCATGCGGGAAGCGAGCCTCCTCGGGAGAAGAGGAGGCAGCCCAGCTGCGTGCGTCTGCACTCACTCCTTGGGCGGAGCCCAGTGAGCCTCCAGTACGGCAGAGCTCCAGCTCTGCTCAGAGGCCCGATCTGGCAGAGTGGCTGGCGTGAGGCTGCTCTGCCCTGGGCGAGCCTTGCCCAGACTTGCCTCGCTGCTAGGCTTCCTGCCCGGGAAGGAGCAGGCGGCGCCAGACAGGCAGACGCTCCTGGCGCCTTCCTGGCCTCAGCTCCACTCCTGCCTTGCCTTTGCACCTAGTCCCCAGGCGTCCTTGCGGAGGGCTTAGGGGCCGGTGGGGTGCACGCTGCCAAGCCCTCCAGCCGTGAGAGCTCTGTCATAGGGAAGGGAATGGCAAGTGCAGGGCTCCTCCAGCGGTCGCTTGGCCGCCCAGACTCAGCACAGCACGGAGAGCACCAGGCTTCCCCAGGGCCCCCGGCTGTGGTCTGCAGCCCCACACACCCGGAGGCTGACTCCGTGAGCGCCCAGAAGGTGCCTGACAGACGTCATTTCCCTAGTGCTCTCCCCACCAGCAGAGACGTGGGCAGGTGGTTGGGGCCTGCGCCTGCGTGTCTGGGCTGCCGCCCACAGCCTCCGCTCAGGGGAAGCAGCCCCTGTGCCAAGACCTGCAGGAGGCGCGGGGCGTCCCTGCCTGGAAGCCAAGTGCACGGTCCGCTTGGAAGCGAGCCTCCTTGGGAAGAGTCGAGGGAGCCAAGCCGCGTGCAGCTGCAAGCCCTGCTTGGGCCGAGCCGAGTGTGCCTCCAGGACGGCAGAGCTCCAGCTCTGCTCAGAGGCCGGATCCAGTCAAGTGCCTTGCGCGAGGCTGCTCTGCCCTGGGCGAGACTTGCCCAGGCTTGCCTCGCTGCTAGGCTTGCTGCCCGGGAAGGAGCAGGCTGTGCGATGCTGGGAGAGGCCCCTGGCGCCTTCCTGGCCTCAGCTCCACTCCTGCCTTGCCTTTGCATCTAGGCCCCGGGCGTCCTTGGGGAAGGCTTAGGAGCCGGTGGCTTGCACACTGCCAAGCCCTCCAGCAGTGAGGCCTCTCGTAGAGGGGAGGGGAGGGCAAGTGCAGGGCTCCACCAGCGGTTGCTTGGCCGCCCAGACTCAGCGCCGCACGGAGAGCACAAGGCTCCCAGGTCCCCTGGCTGTGGTCTGCAGCCCCACACTCCCGGAGGCTGACTCCGTGGGCGCCCAGAAGGTGCCTGACAGACGTCATGTCCCTAGCGCTCTGCTCCCCAGCAGAGACGTGTGCAGGTGGTGGGGCCTGCCCCTGCGTGTCTGGGCTCCCGCCGGCAGCCCCAGCTCCAGGGAAGCAGCCCCTGAGCCAAGACCTGTAGGGGGCGCGGGGCGCCCCCGCCTGGAAGCCTAGTGCACAGCATGCGGGAAGCGAGCCTCCTCGGGAGAAGAGGAGGCAGCCCAGCTGCGTGCGTCTGCACTCACTCCTTGGGCGGAGCCCAGTGAGCCTCCAGTACGGCAGAGCTCCAGCTCTGCTCAGAGGCCCGATCTGGCAGAGTGGCTGGCGTGAGGCTGCTCTGCCCTGGGCGAGCCTTGCCCAGACTTGCCTCGCTGCTAGGCTTCCTGCCCGGGAAGGAGCAGGCGGCGCCAGACAGGCAGACGCTCCTGGCGCCTTCCTGGCCTCAGCTCCACTCCTGCCTTGCCTTTGCACCTAGTCCCCAGGCGTCCTTGCGGAGGGCTTAGGGGCCGGTGGGGTGCACGCTGCCAAGCCCTCCAGCCGTGAGAGCTCTGTCATAGGGAAGGGAATGGCAAGTGCAGGGCTCCTCCAGCGGTCGCTTGGCCGCCCAGACTCAGCACAGCACGGAGAGCACCAGGCTTCCCCAGGGCCCCCGGCTGTGGTCTGCAGCCCCACACACCCGGAGGCTGACTCCGTGAGCGCCCAGAAGGTGCCTGACAGACGTCATTTCCCTAGTGCTCTCCCCACCAGCAGAGACGTGGGCAGGTGGTTGGGGCCTGCGCCTGCGTGTCTGGGCTGCCGCCCACAGCCTCCGCTCAGGGGAAGCAGCCCCTGTGCCAAGACCTGCAGGAGGCGCGGGGCGTCCCTGCCTGGAAGCCAAGTGCACGGTCCGCTTGGAAGCGAGCCTCCTTGGGAAGAGTCGAGGGAGCCAAGCCGCGTGCAGCTGCAAGCCCTGCTTGGGCCGAGCCGAGTGTGCCTCCAGGACGGCAGAGCTCCAGCTCTGCTCAGAGGCCGGATCCAGTCAAGTGCCTTGCGCGAGGCTGCTCTGCCCTGGGCGAGACTTGCCCAGGCTTGCCTCGCTGCTAGGCTTGCTGCCCGGGAAGGAGCAGGCTGTGCGATGCTGGGAGAGGCCCCTGGCGCCTTCCTGGCCTCAGCTCCACTCCTGCCTTGCCTTTGCATCTAGGCCCCGGGCGTCCTTGGGGAAGGCTTAGGAGCCGGTGGCTTGCACACTGCCAAGCCCTCCAGCAGTGAGGCCTCTCGTAGAGGGGAGGGGAGGGCAAGTGCAGGGCTCCACCAGCGGTTGCTTGGCCGCCCAGACTCAGCGCCGCACGGAGAGCACAAGGCTCCCAGGTCCCCTGGCTGTGGTCTGCAGCCCCACACTCCCGGAGGCTGACTCCGTGGGCGCCCAGAAGGTGCCTGACAGACGTCATGTCCCTAGCGCTCTGCTCCCCGGCAGAGACGTGTGCAGGTGGTGGGGCCTGCCCCTGCGTGTCTGGGCTCCCGCCGGCAGCCCCAGCTCCAGGGAAGCAGCCCCTGAGCCAAGACCTGTAGGGGGCGCGGGGCGCCCCCGCCTGGAAGCCTAGTGCACAGCATGCGGGAAGCGAGCCTCCTCGGGAGAAGAGGAGGCAGCCCAGCTGCGTGCGTCTGCACTCACTCCTTGGGCGGAGCCCAGTGAGCCTCCAGTACGGCAGAGCTCCAGCTCTGCTCAGAGGCCCGATCTGGCAGAGTGGCTGGCGTGAGGCTGCTCTGCCCTGGGCGAGCCTTGCCCAGACTTGCCTCGCTGCTAGGCTTCCTGCCCGGGAAGGAGCAGGCGGCGCCAGACAGGCAGACGCTCCTGGCGCCTTCCTGGCCTCAGCTCCACTCCTGCCTTGCCTTTGCACCTAGTCCCCAGGCGTCCTTGCGGAGGGCTTAGGGGCCGGTGGGGTGCACGCTGCCAAGCCCTCCAGCCGTGAGAGCTCTGTCATAGGGAAGGGAATGGCAAGTGCAGGGCTCCTCCAGCGGTCGCTTGGCCGCCCAGACTCAGCACAGCACGGAGAGCACCAGGCTTCCCCAGGGCCCCCGGCTGTGGTCTGCAGCCCCACACACCCGGAGGCTGACTCCGTGAGCGCCCAGAAGGTGCCTGACAGACGTCATTTCCCTAGTGCTCTCCCCACCAGCAGAGACGTGGGCAGGTGGTTGGGGCCTGCGCCTGCGTGTCTGGGCTGCCGCCCACAGCCTCCGCTCAGGGGAAGCAGCCCCTGTGCCAAGACCTGCAGGAGGCGCGGGGCGTCCCTGCCTGGAAGCCAAGTGCACGGTCCGCTTGGAAGCGAGCCTCCTTGGGAAGAGTCGAGGGAGCCAAGCCGCGTGCAGCTGCAAGCCCTGCTTGGGCCGAGCCGAGTGTGCCTCCAGGACGGCAGAGCTCCAGCTCTGCTCAGAGGCCGGATCCAGTCAAGTGCCTTGCGCGAGGCTGCTCTGCCCTGGGCGAGACTTGCCCAGGCTTGCCTCGCTGCTAGGCTTGCTGCCCGGGAAGGAGCAGGCTGTGCGATGCTGGGAGAGGCCCCTGGCGCCTTCCTGGCCTCAGCTCCACTCCTGCCTTGCCTTTGCATCTAGGCCCCGGGCGTCCTTGGGGAAGGCTTAGGAGCCGGTGGCTTGCACACTGCCAAGCCCTCCAGCAGTGAGGCCTCTCGTAGAGGGGAGGGGAGGGCAAGTGCAGGGCTCCACCAGCGGTTGCTTGGCCGCCCAGACTCAGCGCCGCACGGAGAGCACAAGGCTCCCAGGTCCCCTGGCTGTGGTCTGCAGCCCCACACTCCCGGAGGCTGACTCCGTGGGCGCCCAGAAGGTGCCTGACAGACGTCATGTCCCTAGCGCTCTGCTCCCCGGCAGAGACGTGTGCAGGTGGTGGGGCCTGCCCCTGCGTGTCTGGGCTCCCGCCGGCAGCCCCAGCTCCAGGGAAGCAGCCCCTGAGCCAAGACCTGTAGGGGGCGCGGGGCGCCCCCGCCTGGAAGCCTAGTGCACAGCATGCGGGAAGCGAGCCTCCTCGGGAGAAGAGGAGGCAGCCCAGCTGCGTGCGTCTGCACTCACTCCTTGGGCGGAGCCCAGTGAGCCTCCAGTACGGCAGAGCTCCAGCTCTGCTCAGAGGCCCGATCTGGCAGAGTGGCTGGCGTGAGGCTGCTCTGCCCTGGGCGAGCCTTGCCCAGACTTGCCTCGCTGCTAGGCTTCCTGCCCGGGAAGGAGCAGGCGGCGCCAGACAGGCAGACGCTCCTGGCGCCTTCCTGGCCTCAGCTCCACTCCTGCCTTGCCTTTGCACCTAGTCCCCAGGCGTCCTTGCGGAGGGCTTAGGGGCCGGTGGGGTGCACGCTGCCAAGCCCTCCAGCCGTGAGAGCTCTGTCATAGGGAAGGGAATGGCAAGTGCAGGGCTCCTCCAGCGGTCGCTTGGCCGCCCAGACTCAGCACAGCACGGAGAGCACCAGGCTTCCCCAGGGCCCCCGGCTGTGGTCTGCAGCCCCACACACCCGGAGGCTGACTCCGTGAGCGCCCAGAAGGTGCCTGACAGACGTCATTTCCCTAGTGCTCTCCCCACCAGCAGAGACGTGGGCAGGTGGTTGGGGCCTGCGCCTGCGTGTCTGGGCTGCCGCCCACAGCCTCCGCTCAGGGGAAGCAGCCCCTGTGCCAAGACCTGCAGGAGGCGCGGGGCGTCCCTGCCTGGAAGCCAAGTGCACGGTCCGCTTGGAAGCGAGCCTCCTTGGGAAGAGTCGAGGGAGCCAAGCCGCGTGCAGCTGCAAGCCCTGCTTGGGCCGAGCCGAGTGTGCCTCCAGGACGGCAGAGCTCCAGCTCTGCTCAGAGGCCGGATCCAGTCAAGTGCCTTGCGCGAGGCTGCTCTGCCCTGGGCGAGACTTGCCCAGGCTTGCCTCGCTGCTAGGCTTGCTGCCCGGGAAGGAGCAGGCTGTGCGATGCTGGGAGAGGCCCCTGGCGCCTTCCTGGCCTCAGCTCCACTCCTGCCTTGCCTTTGCATCTAGGCCCCGGGCGTCCTTGGGGAAGGCTTAGGAGCCGGTGGCTTGCACACTGCCAAGCCCTCCAGCAGTGAGGCCTCTCGTAGAGGGGAGGGGAGGGCAAGTGCAGGGCTCCTCCAGCGGTTGCTTGGCCGCCCAGACTCAGCGCCGCACGGAGAGCACAAGGCTCCCAGGTCCCCTGGCTGTGGTCTGCAGCCCCACACTCCCGGAGGCTGACTCCGTGGGCGCCCAGAAGGTGCCTGACAGACGTCATGTCCCTAGCGCTCTGCTCCCCGGCAGAGACGTGTGCAGGTGGTGGGGCCTGCCCCTGCGTGTCTGGGCTCCCGCCGGCAGCCCCAGCTCCAGGGAAGCAGCCCCTGAGCCAAGACCTGTAGGGGGCGCGGGGCGCCCCCGCCTGGAAGCCTAGTGCACAGCATGCGGGAAGCGAGCCTCCTCGGGAGAAGAGGAGGCAGCCCAGCTGCGTGCGTCTGCACTCACTCCTTGGGCGGAGCCCAGTGAGCCTCCAGTACGGCAGAGCTCCAGCTCTGCTCAGAGGCCCGATCTGGCAGAGTGGCTGGCGTGAGGCTGCTCTGCCCTGGGCGAGCCTTGCCCAGACTTGCCTCGCTGCTAGGCTTCCTGCCCGGGAAGGAGCAGGCGGCGCCAGACAGGCAGACGCTCCTGGCGCCTTCCTGGCCTCAGCTCCACTCCTGCCTTGCCTTTGCACCTAGTCCCCAGGCGTCCTTGCGGAGGGCTTAGGGGCCGGTGGGGTGCACGCTGCCAAGCCCTCCAGCCGTGAGAGCTCTGTCATAGGGAAGGGAATGGCAAGTGCAGGGCTCCTCCAGCGGTCGCTTGGCCGCCCAGACTCAGCACAGCACGGAGAGCACCAGGCTTCCCCAGGGCCCCCGGCTGTGGTCTGCAGCCCCACACACCCGGAGGCTGACTCCGTGAGCGCCCAGAAGGTGCCTGACAGACGTCATTTCCCTAGTGCTCTCCCCACCAGCAGAGACGTGGGCAGGTGGTTGGGGCCTGCGCCTGCGTGTCTGGGCTGCCGCCCACAGCCTCCGCTCAGGGGAAGCAGCCCCTGTGCCAAGACCTGCAGGAGGCGCGGGGCGTCCCTGCCTGGAAGCCAAGTGCACGGTCCGCTTGGAAGCGAGCCTCCTTGGGAAGAGTCGAGGGAGCCAAGCCGCGTGCAGCTGCAAGCCCTGCTTGGGCCGAGCCGAGTGTGCCTCCAGGACGGCAGAGCTCCAGCTCTGCTCAGAGGCCGGATCCAGTCAAGTGCCTTGCGCGAGGCTGCTCTGCCCTGGGCGAGACTTGCCCAGGCTTGCCTCGCTGCTAGGCTTGCTGCCCGGGAAGGAGCAGGCTGTGCGATGCTGGGAGAGGCCCCTGGCGCCTTCCTGGCCTCAGCTCCACTCCTGCCTTGCCTTTGCATCTAGGCCCCGGGCGTCCTTGGGGAAGGCTTAGGAGCCGGTGGCTTGCACACTGCCAAGCCCTCCAGCAGTGAGGCCTCTCGTAGAGGGGAGGGGAGGGCAAGTGCAGGGCTCCTCCAGCGGTTGCTTGGCCGCCCAGACTCAGCGCCGCACGGAGAGCACAAGGCTCCCAGGTCCCCTGGCTGTGGTCTGCAGCCCCACACTCCCGGAGGCTGACTCCGTGGGCGCCCAGAAGGTGCCTGACAGACGTCATGTCCCTAGCGCTCTGCTCCCCGGCAGAGACGTGTGCAGGTGGTGGGGCCTGCCCCTGCGTGTCTGGGCTCCCGCCGGCAGCCCCAGCTCCAGGGAAGCAGCCCCTGAGCCAAGACCTGTAGGGGGCGCGGGGCGCCCCCGCCTGGAAGCCTAGTGCACAGCATGCGGGAAGCGAGCCTCCTCGGGAGAAGAGGAGGCAGCCCAGCTGCGTGCGTCTGCACTCACTCCTTGGGCGGAGCCCAGTGAGCCTCCAGTACGGCAGAGCTCCAGCTCTGCTCAGAGGCCCGATCTGGCAGAGTGGCTGGCGTGAGGCTGCTCTGCCCTGGGCGAGCCTTGCCCAGACTTGCCTCGCTGCTAGGCTTCCTGCCCGGGAAGGAGCAGGCTGCGCCAGACAGGCAGACGCTCCTGGCGCCTTCCTGGCCTCAGCTCCACTCCTGCCTTGCCTTTGCACCTAGTCCCCAGGCGTCCTTGCGGAGGGCTTAGGGGCCGGTGGGGTGCACGCTGCCAAGCCCTCCAGCCGTGAGAGCTCTGTCATAGGGAAGGGAATGGCAAGTGCAGGGCTCCTCCAGCGGTCGCTTGGCCGCCCAGACTCAGCACAGCACGGAGAGCACCAGGCTTCCCCAGGGCCCCCGGCTGTGGTCTGCAGCCCCACACACCCGGAGGCTGACTCCGTGAGCGCCCAGAAGGTGCCTGACAGACGTCATTTCCCTAGTGCTCTCCCCACCAGCAGAGACGTGGGCAGGTGGTTGGGGCCTGCCCCTGCGTGTCTGGGCTGCCGCCCACAGCCTCCGCTCAGGGGAAGCAGCCCCTGTGCCAAGACCTGCAGGAGGCGCGGGGCGTCCCTGCCTGGAAGCCAAGTGCACGGTCCGCTTGGAAGCGAGCCTCCTTGGGAAGAGTCGAGGGAGCCAAGCCGCGTGCAGCTGCAAGCCCTGCTTGGGCCGAGCCGAGTGTGCCTCCAGGACGGCAGAGCTCCAGCTCTGCTCAGAGGCCGGATCCAGTCAAGTGCCTTGCGCGAGGCTGCTCTGCCCTGGGCGAGACTTGCCCAGGCTTGCCTCGCTGCTAGGCTTGCTGCCCGGGAAGGAGCAGGCTGTGCGATGCTGGGAGAGGCCCCTGGCGCCTTCCTGGCCTCAGCTCCACTCCTGCCTTGCCTTTGCATCTAGGCCCCGGGCGTCCTTGGGGAAGGCTTAGGAGCCGGTGGCTTGCACACTGCCAAGCCCTCCAGCAGTGAGGCCTCTCGTAGAGGGGAGGGGAGGGCAAGTGCAGGGCTCCACCAGCGGTTGCTTGGCCGCCCAGACTCAGCGCCGCACGGAGAGCACAAGGCTCCCAGGTCCCCTGGCTGTGGTCTGCAGCCCCACACTCCCGGAGGCTGACTCCGTGGGCGCCCAGAAGGTGCCTGACAGACGTCATGTCCCTAGCGCTCTGCTCCCCGGCAGAGACGTGTGCAGGTGGTGGGGCCTGCCCCTGCGTGTCTGGGCTCCCGCCGGCAGCCCCAGCTCCAGGGAAGCAGCCCCTGAGCCAAGACCTGTAGGGGGCGCGGGGCGCCCCCGCCTGGAAGCCTAGTGCACAGCATGCGGGAAGCGAGCCTCCTCGGGAGAAGAGGAGGCAGCCCAGCTGCGTGCGTCTGCACTCACTCCTTGGGCGGAGCCCAGTGAGCCTCCAGTACGGCAGAGCTCCAGCTCTGCTCAGAGGCCCGATCTGGCAGAGTGGCTGGCGTGAGGCTGCTCTGCCCTGGGCGAGCCTTGCCCAGACTTGCCTCGCTGCTAGGCTTCCTGCCCGGGAAGGAGCAGGCTGCGCCAGACAGGCAGACGCTCCTGGCGCCTTCCTGGCCTCAGCTCCACTCCTGCCTTGCCTTTGCACCTAGTCCCCAGGCGTCCTTGCGGAGGGCTTAGGGGCCGGTGGGGTGCACGCTGCCAAGCCCTCCAGCCGTGAGAGCTCTGTCATAGGGAAGGGAATGGCAAGTGCAGGGCTCCTCCAGCGGTCGCTTGGCCGCCCAGACTCAGCACAGCACGGAGAGCACCAGGCTTCCCCAGGGCCCCCGGCTGTGGTCTGCAGCCCCACACACCCGGAGGCTGACTCCGTGAGCGCCCAGAAGGTGCCTGACAGACGTCATTTCCCTAGTGCTCTCCCCACCAGCAGAGACGTGGGCAGGTGGTTGGGGCCTGCGCCTGCGTGTCTGGGCTGCCGCCCACAGCCTCCGCTCAGGGGAAGCAGCCCCTGTGCCAAGACCTGCAGGAGGCGCGGGGCGTCCCTGCCTGGAAGCCAAGTGCACGGTCCGCTTGGAAGCGAGCCTCCTTGGGAAGAGTCGAGGGAGCCAAGCCGCGTGCAGCTGCAAGCCCTGCTTGGGCCGAGCCGAGTGTGCCTCCAGGACGGCAGAGCTCCAGCTCTGCTCAGAGGCCGGATCCAGTCAAGTGCCTTGCGCGAGGCTGCTCTGCCCTGGGCGAGACTTGCCCAGGCTTGCCTCGCTGCTAGGCTTGCTGCCCGGGAAGGAGCAGGCTGTGCGATGCTGGGAGAGGCCCCTGGCGCCTTCCTGGCCTCAGCTCCACTCCTGCCTTGCCTTTGCATCTAGGCCCCGGGCGTCCTTGGGGAAGGCTTAGGAGCCGGTGGCTTGCACACTGCCAAGCCCTCCAGCAGTGAGGCCTCTCGTAGAGGGGAGGGGAGGGCAAGTGCAGGGCTCCTCCAGCGGTTCCTTGGCCGCCCAGACTCAGCGCCGCACGGAGAGCACAAGGCTCCCAGGTCCCCTGGCTGTGGTCTGCAGCCCCACACTCCCGGAGGCTGACTCCGTGGGCGCCCAGAAGGTGCCTGACAGACGTCATGTCCCTAGCGCTCTGCTCCCCGGCAGAGACGTGTGCAGGTGGTGGGGCCTGCCCCTGCGTGTCTGGGCTCCCGCCGGCAGCCCCAGCTCCAGGGAAGCAGCCCCTGAGCCAAGACCTGTAGGGGGCGCGGGGCGCCCCCGCCTGGAAGCCTAGTGCACAGCATGCGGGAAGCGAGCCTCCTCGGGAGAAGAGGAGGCAGCCCAGCTGCGTGCGTCTGCACTCACTCCTTGGGCGGAGCCCAGTGAGCCTCCAGTACGGCAGAGCTCCAGCTCTGCTCAGAGGCCCGATCTGGCAGAGTGGCTGGCGTGAGGCTGCTCTGCCCTGGGCGAGCCTTGCCCAGACTTGCCTCGCTGCTAGGCTTCCTGCCCGGGAAGGAGCAGGCGGCGCCAGACAGGCAGACGCTCCTGGCGCCTTCCTGGCCTCAGCTCCACTCCTGCCTTGCCTTTGCACCTAGTCCCCAGGCGTCCTTGCGGAGGGCTTAGGGGCCGGTGGGGTGCACGCTGCCAAGCCCTCCAGCCGTGAGAGCTCTGTCATAGGGAAGGGAATGGCAAGTGCAGGGCTCCTCCAGCGGTCGCTTGGCCGCCCAGACTCAGCACAGCACGGAGAGCACCAGGCTTCCCCAGGGCCCCCGGCTGTGGTCTGCAGCCCCACACACCCGGAGGCTGACTCCGTGAGCGCCCAGAAGGTGCCTGACAGACGTCATTTCCCTAGTGCTCTCCCCACCAGCAGAGACGTGGGCAGGTGGTTGGGGCCTGCGCCTGCGTGTCTGGGCTGCCGCCCACAGCCTCCGCTCAGGGGAAGCAGCCCCTGTG
>NW_026292139.1:0-24178 GCF_023091745.1 Budorcas taxicolor | reverse complement strand
TTTTTGTTTATTGTGATATTAATTTTGCATATAATATAAGAAAGCAGGGCTGTCCCAAGAAAGAAAGCATAGAGGTATACATTCAACTCTTTTTTTTATGTTTTTTTATGTGATAAATTTTGATATTGTTTACATATTTATATATATTTTAACTTAAAATAATTAATTTCTTTTACTTATATTCATTTTTTTTTATTAATTGTTCTTATATGCAATAGACTTAATAAAGAGAAAGAACATTGAAGAAATGTCATTTTATTTGTAGTGATTATTTTAATAGAAAATTTAGAGTTTTTTTTTATGAGAAAAAAAACTTAATTATTAAGGTCCTTATTTAGATGATCACCCAAGGTCCCCAAATTGTTTGAGACGGCCCTGGCTACAAATAATGGCTCTATCAGCCACACAAACCAGATTAGCCGGAAAATGTATTTCATGGCCATCGAATATATTAATAAATATAATAAATTATTCTCTAACAACTTAAATTTTTAAATAAGACGGTTGTTATTTGTTATTTAATTGATGGATAAGTTTGTTTCTCGACGTAAAGAAATTGAAGGGTGGCATGGGATATATATTACACTTCAGAGGTGACGTGAATCATTTAGGTTGCTTTGTTGTATTTGCATTCAAGTTGCTTATAGATAAGGTCTCCGCTAAGTCAATTCCACGAAATGAATATGAACATCTACCATGCAGAGAGATACTTTTCCAGCATGGTGTGCGGAAACTAATGCTAGGCGATGGATGTTAATGCAGCTCGTACATACTGTCAGATAATTTAAGAGACTAACTTTACTTTAATATATTTCCTCAAGCTTGACTTCGGACTCATTTGTTTTACATGTAGTGAAGATTCAGTCCAGAGGCGGAGGCATCTAAGGGACGCAACCCCCATTGACCTATAAAAATATTAAAATTTATATTTATTTTTTGAAACAAAATTTAGATATATATATATATATTAGTTAAAAAAAATTAATTAATTCCACTGAAAAAAAAAATATACTCGTATAGTTCAAAAATTATAGATTTTAACTCCACTAACAAAAATTTCTGCCTCCACCCCTGAATTAGATATGTTAAATGATTTTAGATACATACATAACTATTATATACAAAATCAAAGCTACCACTAGGGTGCCTAGCCAGCCAAGTCATTGGCACTAATCTCCCCTGTTACCCTTTCTTCGACCTTAATACCTTGTTTGGATTCTATATTTATAGAAAATGAAAGGAAGGAAAATGAATTACGGAATCTCTATCCTTATTTGGATTGCATTTTAGAAGAAAGGAAGGGTTATGTAGAGATCTTTAACCCTCCCAATTTGGGGTATGGAGGGAAATGAAAGGTTATGTTGCGAAAAGTCTTTCATGCCCCTAACTTTTTTTTCTTATCTCCATAGCAATGGATATTAAAAGGATACTATAGATCCCTCATGAATCTACATTCACGATCAGATCGGGCCCTCCGAGAAAGACCCACTATTGCCCCAAACCTTTTTAAGATTTTCTATAAGCAGGGCCCTAGCGCATTTCTGTTATTAGGCTACTGATCTCTCACTGGGATGAGATGTTTGGCATATCACTAGTCCAAAGTCCTTAATGACTGCTCTAATAGGCTTGCAACGAGAGTGCCTAGCCTGAGGAATCCTCCTAATTAAGGCTGGTGTGTATCTTTTGTCTGTATGTTTTCTCGTTGGACCTAGTGTTTAACTCTATATATATCTATCTTACTATGTAATTGCCTTTGTATGTGAGTTATAAACGTTGCACGTTGGGCCTCATGACCAAAACCGTTAGAAATCCTTGTGGCCTCTGAGTCGCATCGCTCCACGTGGATGCTACTATACTCTTCTGATTGGTAGAGCTTTGGAAGCTTGATGTCTTAGTCAACAAGTGGATGTCGCGTTCTCCTCCCTCATTGGCTGAGAGTAGCGCTTAGCTGCTAATCTTACGTTTCCTTATGTGTTTCTCCTAATAGCACCTACATCAGAGTATTAGCTGCAGTTGCCTTTGGGTCCCACTGTACTCATTCGCTTGATGCCTACGTATCCCTTCAATTCCCTTAGACCCACTCACGTTTGTTGGATCTTTTCTTGGTGGGGAAAGGTTGACAGCTTGCAAGTGGCCACTGCTATGATGAATTTGTTTTAATCCCTGTGCCCAATATGTCATCTCTACACACAAACGTTGTTGACGCCATCGCCTTTGCAAGGAGTAAGGTCCTGAGGTACTGATATCAGCTTTCCTTTAACACGTCATGCTTCCCACTTTTTCCCTTTTTGAGGGAAAACACAGTGGGTTGATCTCTTTTGGCTTTGGCCTCAACTTCTTTACTAATTATCCATGGGTTTTTCCTCATTTGGACTATTTTGGGTTAAGACTATTTTTGGCATCTACAGGTATTTAAATAGTTTTTCAATTTAGCACTAAACATTAACTTTTCTTTCATTTCATTTTCTTCTCTATTCCAAATAAAAAATTATAAAATTATTTCATTTTCATTTCTTTATTATTATTATTATTATTTTTGCAATCCAAATAAGAAAATTTCTTTCCTTTCCTTTTATGTTTCTTTCTCTACTTTACTTACTTTCATCAGTCCAAACATGGGGTAACACTACCACCACTGCACACAACCCCCGGCAATCATCCACTGCCACCATCAATGTTTTTCATCTTATCCGCCACCTCATAGATAGTTTTACCAACTCAACTCAATAAAGCCTTCTCAGTTATTTTGACATGGCTACATGCATCTTTTGTTTCGAGAAATCAGCAAAATTTAGAACTATACATAATGCATAACACGTTAAGGAACTATTGACTCTAGAAGCTTTATAAGGTTGACTCCAACATGTGTCTTAAAAGGATAAAATCTCTATATGTAGGGAAGTTATTAGAGATTTTGATCTCCATCAGCTTCTCTATTTTGTAGGAAATTCTTACAGCCAATATTCAGTATCTCCATGCTGAAACAATTCCCTACTCATTCCCTAAACTCATCTAACACAAAAAAAGACATTAATTAAATGTAGGGAAGCTGTTGGAGTGAAACTAAAATAGGGATCCCCTGAAATAAGAGATTGATTAAATATAGGGAAGCTGTTAGAGTGAAACTTAAATAATGAATCTCTAGATATAGAGAATTTATCCAAAATCTCTACATGTAAGAAAAAATAAAGAAGTTGTTAGAGTTAACCTAAGTAATCCAACGATAAGTCAAACAGCTCGTGGATAAGGTACTAGATCGAACATAGATGCAAATGCAGAAAAAGTAAAAGGATTATTCAACAACAACCACCAAAGTAGTAATAAAGCATTCTTTGTTTACCATATCCATTTGCTACCTAAATTGAACTATATGGTCACTAGCACTCCCTATGTTTTTTCTATCATAGGGAGTGAAACTAGTATTTCCTATTTTAAGGAGCTCTTGATTTTGAATTTAACTCCAACAATACTCTTCATTAAGTACTTAATGCATTAATTTAATTTTATTACCTTATTATGTATTATTTTTCATTCTCTACATTTTTCTTTCTGTCGTCTATCCATATTCATTCTAATAGCTATATTCTAAGGGATCATTTTTTTTATGTCGTCTTGCTAATCCATTTTGAAGCGAAGAAAAATATCAGAATACAAAAATGATATTATAGTTTCGTTCATCTGTTATTAACATTTTTGCATAAAAAAATATTTTTTTATAAAACCCTATTGCATAAAGTTAAAAAATAAATAATTTGAATAAAATCAAAATTATCATATTGTGCCTTTATTGCAATTTAAAACATAAACTAAAAAATAATATTATAGAATTAATCATATGTTATTGATGTCTATATAAAAATCACCTTTTATTCAAAACCTAGTGATAAAGTAAAGATAGAAATAAATTTGAATAAAATCATAATTTTGAATTTTGTAAAACTAAAACATAAAAACTATGATATAAAAAAGAGGGAAAATGATGAAAAATAAACAATAAGGAGTAGGATTGGGAGCTGTTTTTTTCTTTTCAAATGTAAGGAGTGAGAATAAAAGAATTGGAAGCTAGCTAAAATAGAGGGTGAGATAAAGAACTTGTTGGAGATAGCAAAGTGCATTTCGAGTCCCTATTTGAAAGAAGGAGTTAAAAAAAAAAAAAAACTTTTAGAGTTGCTCTAAATCTAGACCCACATGCGATGTGAAAAGCAAATTGATAATAGATAGTGTGTAAACTATCACACTGACCTTAATTAATTCTATAACCTGTCACTTTAATATTTCTATTTGCATAAACATAAAAAGAATGGGTGGGAAATCTTGGCGCCTCTGCAATAGAGTGAAAAACGACTTTTTGGCCCATATAAGAGTGAGGCACATGGTAAGAAATCCATTAAATAATTGCAAAAATTCATGAAGTAAAGTGGAACAATAAATTAGTTTACTGGATGATTTAGAATTTAAAAAAAAAAATAGTGGGCAATTTTCAAGTTTAGACAAGTTTAGTAGCTAGTGGCGTAATTTACCCCTTATAAAAATTTGGAAAGATAGTAAAGAACAATAGTAATGTAATAATAAGCTCAAAAATAAGTATAGAATTACAGTTTGAACACAATGATAAAAAAATTAAAAAGCATAGAGATTAATTTTCTATTGTAATGGACAAAATGTAGCTTCGATTCAAGCCAATTGATCCTAATCTCCTAAGTGTTAATATGGCCTTAGCTCATACTATCAAGGCACGGGCCATACAACTCACAAAATTAGTCTGTGACATTGATAGATTCGAGCTGGACCTTCAATAATTAGCACAACGTTGGTCTACACCTGTCAAGTAGACTGGACTTACATGATTTGACTCAAATCATTTTCATCAAGATGGTATAACAATTTTCTAATATTCGCTAACAATTTTTTTCAGAAAATTTGTTGAGGCTCATTTTTCATGATCATGAGATTGCAATAAAAGGCTTGTTATGAATTTTATCCAAGGTATTCAATATTTACCATACACAAAACTCCGATCTCCGACGACCCTACCAAAAGTCTAATTAATTTGAAGATTTAACTTTTACTGTTCATATTGTCTTACTTTTTACTCATATTAGCCTCTTTAAAGTCTAAGCATTTTGGTCGGTACTAGACTTGTGTAAATTCACATTGCTCTATTTGTCTTCTAACTTGCAGGTTGCTAGTACCCGTTCGAGAGAAGAGAGGATATTTTGGAATTTGAGATCTATAAGCTAAATATAGTAAAACCGTGGGGTAAGAGTGGCTATTTTGGTATTAGAGAGGCTAGAGAACTTGCATAAATACAACTTGAGTAATTCTTCATTGTCTAGTTGACAACTTCTCTCCAAGACTTGGTCTAATGATATACTTTATGACCCTTTGAAGATGTGATCTCACAGCATTCAAAAATTTAATAAGCATAAACTTAAAACTTTGACCGTTGATCTCACAACCTTGAAGAATTTAATATGCATATACTTTGCTTTGAATATATGAATTGACAACATTCAAGAATTTAATATACATTTACTTTGATCCTTGATCTTACAACATTGAAGAACTTAATATGACTACTGCATATGTAAAATTTGACAGTATCTAGCGACAATCCTGACGAGCAAAAGGTCTTCTTCGTGACAGGAAATTATTTGACACATCCTGACGCCGATCACTATTCAACAACCATTGGCTATGAGAGTGATTCCGTCAAGTGTTAGAACAATTTTTCCTTCATAACTAGGTCATGTATAAAAGAAAAAGTCACACTTCCAACACCATGCTGTGTTCTTCCCATTGTGCAATCACATAGTTTGAGAACTTTCATAAGTGATGGAACTTGCAAGTTGTAACAGAATCTTGTTAAGTTTCTTTCTGTTTTCAATTTTTTGGAGAGAATATACTTCTGAGAAAAGGGGAATGATTCACTTCCCTCATTAATAAATCACACTCATTTTCAAACTTTCTTCATATTATCTCTAATTACTTCTCTTATCTTTCAAAATTTCTCCCGCCTCCATTTTCTATTCTTTCCCGGGATCCCATTGCCATTAGACTTGGGTCAAGGGCAACGCACTCCACCTGACAAGTGCCACATAATTTTACCTGACCTCATACATTGAAAAAAACTTACAAATGTCTCGTTCGTCCGGACGACCAAGACTATGTGAGAGAGGTATGGTGGCTCTAATGTAATGATCGTTCGTAAGATCAATCCCATACATCATTGCAATTAGAAGAATAGTTCTGGCCAAGAGAAAAGAAGCAAGTATATATAATCTTTGGTCGAAATAGCTCATGAATGACTCTGCTATATCCAATACAAGAAAAACGACTCTTGCCAAACATGTCCTTTTTGACTTTATGCATGAAAAATATCACTTCATCTCATAAATAAAAAAATCACCTTAGCTATAACTTTGACTTAACACAATGCTATTTATTCATATATGGACTTTTTACCTGATTTAACGACATATAACAGCCTTTCACCTTCTCTACCACTTATTTGCACAGGAGGAGGCTAACAATCACCAATGGAAAGCATTAATATCTACAAAAACTCCCAATCGGATTCCCTTGTCTCGTGTTTTGGTGGTTTCAGCAGATGAATGGATGTGGCGGGAGGAGAGGAAGGACTTTCGAAATGCTGGCTGGCTTCTGCGTCAATATCTCCGTACCAAATTGCCAACTGCTCATACTCCTTGATTAATCTTTTTCTTGAAGCAAAAGCCTCCTCCAATATTTTCTACTGCGGTGTTCAAAGGACGAGAAGATATAAAATCAGCGAATCTCAATCTTGGAAAATATTATTGTTTAAGAAGCCACATGGTGACCCCATACTGAGAAATTTGCTAATTACAAAAGACTAAAACCAAAAGTAGATTTTGAAGAAAATTTGAGATGCATACCAACAATAGCACAAGTACACAAGTCATACTATGTGAAAATAACTAGGAGTTTTATTGTCCCAACAATCTACAAAAGAAAAGAACATTCTACTCTTCATACTTACACAGCATGAAATTTTCCGTCTTATATTTAATACTTTTCCAAGCAAAGAGATAGGGGGCACGAACAAACATTGAAAGGGGGCAGGCCAGGGGGTTGTGCAGAGAGTATTGAAGGACAAGAAAGAAACAGTACCTTGTATGACTTGAATCTTTTCGCTCCACTGGAGAGAGCAAAGAGTAATCTATTATCCACAACGCCACAACTTTCATTAAGCTTTGTCTCAGATAGATCAATTGTTTCCATGCTGGGGTCAGGCAAATTTTCATTGGATTCATCCCTTCTTCCTGAAAGCATTCAGCGATCAGTACAAAACAAGTAAAATGAGCAGAACAGACTTTCGCTCTTCAAAATAATGGTAAAAGGCATTTTGGCAATTTTACCACCAGGCATTCGAAAGATTAAAAATTTGCAGCCGAACCTAAAGACAAGAAAACAGTGCTGGTAGAAACTAAAGTTGTTAAAAATATTGCCCCCGGAAACTTCTTCGAGGCACTTATAATTGCATGAGATCTGATTGCCAAGGCTATAGCAAGAGCATAATGAGCACATTAATTTGATGCCAAATATTCAGTAAAATTGTTGTTGTGTGAGACGTGATTATCATGATTATAGTAAGATCAATAACTAGAGTATCAAACTCATGCCAACATAAAATTGTTATCAAGTAGGTTGATTACAGAAGCAAGATAGATCCCAAAGTTCTTTTTTGATAAATAGATAGATCCCAAAGTTATCGTAAACATCTTCTCTGTAAATATTCTCTATGTTTATTATGATACCTATCTAAACAAGGAGAATTATTACAATGTTGCACATCTATTTATCAAAAGCTAAAATTCCTTTCATTCACCATATAACATGAATGCTAAACCTTCTTCTAAATTACTCGGCAATTGATCATATGATCAATGAGAAACTAAATCATTAAAGAGATTTTAAAGATGTAACCCATGGAACTATTTTATCTTTTGCTTTTGGAGAATAAAGGAGTAAAACTTCTGAACATTAACAATTGAAGAACTAGCACTAATTTTGCAAACTTTTATTCCTATAACACAGCAAACCATCTAAAATGAAAATCAAGACTAGGAGGCTGACAATAGAAGTGTAAAACTAAGTACTACAATGAATGACCACTAGAGAAATTTTAATCAACATACATGTTACAACCTGTGGAGGCACCTGTTAGAAGATGTGAAGGTATGAAGGTTGTACACTGTAAAAGGCATAGAGGAAGACTTAAAGATGAGTTGGATGGAGAAATTCAAATAAAATCTTGCATGTATGGAACTAAAAGAGGAGATGAATCTCACAAGAATGAGTGGCGTTGGCATATCTATAACCGACCCCACCAAGTAGAATTATGCTTGGTTTGGTTTGGTTCGGTTCAGTTTGGTTATACATATAAGAAAAGATTATGTTTCATTATCTCTAAATTACCCAAAAAAAAGATTGTGGGAATATAATAACAACAAAATATTTATAAGCAAAGATGATAAAGATGAACTCATCATGAGCATCACCTAACTGCTGCAGAAGTCATAGAATTCTTGAACACAGTCCAAAAAGCAAAAGAATAAGCAGAATTTGCATGACATACCAATTTCTGAAGAAGATATCACGGTCTTCAACTGTGTACTCTCACTGCATTGTTTGTACATAGATTCGTTTGATCCAACTACAAACAATGACCCATGATTTCTTTGGGCATCTACATCAGATAAAGTAGAGGTTACTTAGAACCACAAGGGAGAAGGAAAGAAGAGAGGGGAGGTTGGGGAGGGAGGAGCTAAAGGAAAAGGTTAATTGTCAGCAATCAGGAGAAGCCAGGAAGCATGAGAACCTACCATTTGATACTGATGAAAATAAACTGCTGGACATAGTAGAAAGCATGTCATCTTCGTTCTCACTGGCTAAAGTAGGTAGAGATCCAGAGTATGAGAAACTGGAAATATTGGAATCACGCGCAACAGTATCAGGGTAATTGCAGCAGATATTCTCTGCATTTTGCGTCAAATTTGCATGGGAAGATTCTGACAGATTAGCACGTTCTGTGAATATGGTATCACCGGATGAAGTAATATTTGACCCTGTTACTTCGTTTTCACAAGAGATGTTTAAGAAGAGAAGTCCAGATGACTCAGTTTCATCTGATGAGCTACTACGTATTGTCCTATCTTCTTGAGGGGAACTGAACCCTGAATCATGAACTGAAGTTGGTGATGAAACCTCAAGCGGAATGGAATCTATATGAGAATAGTTAGTTGAATTTAGTGATGACTCAGAAAAACTTCTATCTTCCGAAGAACTTATAGTCTGAGCAACTGGTTGTTCCTCCCATGCCACATTCTTCTCAATGCCAATTTCTGAATTTTCATTGCATTGCAAAGCTATGTCAGTTTCTGCTTCTTCAGAAGGATTCGCACCCAGTGGAAGGAGGAACTGCCTTTCCTGGTCCGGATGATATACAGTTTTCTGAAAGATCAGCTACATTTTGCTCCCTAGCTGATTCTTCATCAGTGGCACATAAAGACTTCTGCTTGATGCCTGTTATTGACCTAATATAGGTTCCAATCTTGTCATTTTTTTTCTCGGTCATCAAATGGGAATTGCATTTTACAGGATCCACCGGAGGAAGCAAATCTTGCACCACATCAGAACAAAACTTTTTGACACCCACACCAACAGTTTGCACTTGATTCCCAACAAATTTAACAGTGTCCTGCAAAGGAAAGCCCTTAAGACCGCACCTCTAGAATACAAACTGTAAACTTGAAGTAGAGATAATACTTATTTTAATGATCCATATCATTATTATAATTTAGAGCAGTACAACAAGGCTTAACTTTTAGTCCAGCAAGCATTTTGAGAAGCGAAACTGTAAAAGAAATCAATACCTTGCTTACAAAATCATCGACCTCCAAGCATATAGCCTCAAACTTCTGGTATATACTTCCATCCCATGTTTTACCTTTGCTTTGAGAATCCATTGTGTATCTACAATATGTTCCTTAACAAAGAGATCAAAACAACTCCGATAGAAAATGTAGCTGGATCTTCTCGAGTCATTGCACAGCCTGCAGAAATTCATATTAGAATCAGCCAAAATGTTTCTTACTTTGTAAGAAGATTTTACAATAGAATCACATTATTCAGTAACACAAAAAAGGAATTAACTAAAGACTAATAAACTCCCAATTA
Organism: Budorcas taxicolor; assembly: GCF_023091745.1. Classification (NCBI taxonomy): domain Eukaryota; kingdom Metazoa; phylum Chordata; class Mammalia; order Artiodactyla; family Bovidae; genus Budorcas; species Budorcas taxicolor. The sequence continues at coordinate 13,960 of NW_026292139.1, read as the reverse complement.
TCCACATACATTGAAATAAACAATCCAAGTAGCTACAGTATAAATCAGACAACTTAAGCAAAAACTTAATAGATTAATTTACTCAGTACTAAAATCTGTGAAGTAGGCTACTTTCAAATTCTTGTAAAAGTATAAGTTCCTCCCTTATCAGTTCGCTTCACTAAACGTAAGTTATCTACAAGCAGAAAGCATCAGAATAAATGGCACTTTTGGTCCAACAGGAGGACATGTAGAACACGAACCTGAACGACATATATTGTAAAATCACACAAGTAAAGCTTTTGCCTTGATAGAAACCTATAGAAACTTTTTCATCTATTTATGGGTAAAACAGGGCGTAAATTATGTCAACATCCTAGTAAGATTCTCACAACGAACACTTAATAAATAAACCAATCTCAGTATGGGCATTCGAATATCAAAGTAGATACCATTCTTCAATAACAACACAATGAGCCACGCGGACTCTAATTCGAAATGATCACACATGTAGTATCAAAAAGCCAGCCATGATCAGTCTTTTCTTTAACACGTGAAAGTTCTCATCTGGAAGTGTAATTACTTAATTAACCGAAACAAAAGTGTTAACTTTCACAAACATTTATGATCAAACATTCGCTAATCAGCTCAATTTACACTAAACAAAACAGCAATTATAAAAAGGTCCAATCTTTTATTTAGCTGCAAACAAATAACCCAACAAGCCTAGAACCACACATACACGTATGAACACACATAAGCACTTGAATTTCTAGCCAAGTTTCAATATTTACAACATTTTTCCTTTTCTTCCCTCTATACCCAGAAATTAAATTTAAATGTATATTTAGATAACAACATGGTCTTCAAATATATGAATATATGTGTGGCATATTTAAAGATGATCAGAGGAAGATTAATGAAAATTTCAGGCCTTTGACTGTTGATAAGAGTAATTCCACTTGGTAAAACATGAAGCAGCAAAGGACCAACAATTACCTGTTGCTGAATTCTATGAAGGAGTGCTTTTTGTTGTGTTGAGTGTTGCTTTGATTGGTTATGGAGCTCAACTTTTATGTGCCATTTTTGTGCTTTTGGGTGCTACTTTTTGTAGTCAACTGGCTAATTACAGCCGGAAATTAACGATTCCGTCTCTCTTTTCATCTTTTCTTTTTGTGGGGTTCTTTTGGACCATATCGTGGCAACAACTTTTCAGTGATTTGTGGTCCTTTTGGGAATAAAATCACTCTCTTTTTTGAGCTCCAGATTTCTTTTCCTTTTGACTTTGTTCTATTTTATTATTATTTTTAATTATATAGTAGCACAAATTTAAGGTTTATACAACTATTTGTTTTGGGATGTGACGCACATCTCCATATTTCGGCCAATCTAATTTTTGAAAACCTTGTTCACCATCCGAGTGTAGATAGCTCTAGGATTCTTGAGGCCAAAAGGCATGACCTCATAGTAGTAGAGACCTTTATCGGTGGTGAAAGTAGTTTTTTCTTTGTCTGCGGGAGCCATCTTAATTTGGTTGTAGTCTTTGAAGGCATCCATGAAAGAGAGTAACTCGAACCTGGATGTGGCATCTACCATCTGATCAATCCGAGGCAGGGGAAAGTAGTCCTTAGGGTAGGCTTTATTGAGGTCGGTGAATTCAATACACAGTCTCCATCCACCTGAGGACTTGGTCACTAGTACCACGTTAGATAACCAGGTTGGGTATTGGATTTTCTTTATGTGGCCGGCGTCTACTAACTTGTCTACCTCTTTTGCTATGATCTTTTGCTTGTCATAATGGAAGTGCCTGCGCTTCTGCTTTACCGAATAGTGATTTGGGTCGGCATTCAGGTGATGCTCAATCACAGTCGAGTCAATACCTGTCATGTCAGAAGCAGACCATGCAAATATGTGTTCATTTTTTAGGAGGAATTGGCTTATACCTTTCTTGAGGTTGTCAGAGAGTTCGCTTCCGACTTTTGCTTTCTTTGTTTCATCAAAGAGTTTCACCTCCTGAAGGTCTTCAGCCGGGCTTCTTCTCTTAGCATCCTTCTTTTCCTCGGGTAAATCTGGTCCCCAGCCAACCTGGTATTTGGGACAGAAAGAGTTTTCATAACATTCCCGAGATGAGAGTTGGGCTCCGCGGATGGTGGTCGTGCCGGCTGGGGTCGGGAATTTCAGGGCCTGGTGGTAAGTTGAAGGAGCGACCCTGAAATGATTGAGTGCCACCCGACCCAAGATCCCATTGTAAGTGGAGTTACAATCCATTACAATGAAGTTGGCCTGCATTGAAACTCGTTTATCTCCGCCTTCCAGCTTCAGTGGGAGGTTGATGACCCCCTCGGCTCGGTGGGCATACCCGGTGAATCCAGCTAGGGTGCCCCTCAACGGTTTGAGCTAACTCCTGTCCAACCCCATTTGCTCAAATGCCTTTAAGAATAGGACTTCTGCCGAGCTCCCAGTGTCCACCATCGGCTTCTTCACCGTAAAGTTGGCTATTTCAACGCTGATCACCAGTGGGTTGTCATGGGGCAATATCATACCCTCCAAGTCTTCTGAGGAAAAAATGAGCTCATTCATCCCTGGGACCGGACCCCTCGTCGGCCCATACTCCTTTCCAGCTCAAACATAACCCTTCTTACCAGTCAAGGTCTCCCCACCCGATGCCAATCCCCCTGCGATGGTCTCAATCACAGCTAGACGTCCGACCCCGACTTGGCACTTGGGTGGACTTCTCTCCTTGTCTCTCTGATCTTAACTCCGGGTCGGTCGTTGATCTATGTACCTATGGAGGTGACCTCGGGCTATCAGTGCTTTGATCTCCTATTTCAAGTCTTTGCACTCCTCGGTGGTATGACCGTAATCCATATGGTAGCGGCAATACTTGGTTCTATTGCGCTTCTCAGGTCGGCCTTTCATTCTTAGCGCTGGAGGCAGGTGGTTCTGGTGCTGGATCTCCATTAAGATCTGCTCCCTTGAGGTGTTGAGGGGAGTAAACATAGTGGATGCTTAGGCTGTTGAGGCTGCTTGCCTCGGTCATTTTGGGCCTTACTCCCAAGTTGGGCTCGGGAGGTCTCTCCCTTATTGCAGGCTTCCTTCTCCTTGTCATCATCCCTTTTCGCCTGATGGATTTCTTCCGAGTGTATGTACCCTTCTGCCTGTACCATTAGCTTGGCTACGGTATCCACGGGGTCGATGGCCAAGGAGGATGTTAGGGGGCCCGACCTGAGCCCACTTTGGTAAGCCATTAACGCCATGGAGTCCTCCAGGTTGGGTATTTTGAAGGACTCTTCATTGAATCGAGCGGTGTAAACCCTCAAACTATCTCCTTTATGTTGCTTTACCGACATCAATGACGAAGTGTGACGGGTTGCACGTCAGCTTCTAACGAAGCAAGACATGAAAGCCTCAGCCAACTAATGAAAACTTGCAATAGAGTTGGGACAAAGTTTTTGGAAACCAGTCCAAGGTATTACCAACCAGGGTGATCGGGAATGTCTTCATCTTCATGAGGTCGGTCATATCATGCAAAGTCATATGGTGATCAAAGTTGAACAAGTGGCTGGCTGGGTCTTTATCCCCATTATAGACCACTAGGTTGGGCATCTGATTGCCGGTAGACAATGGCATCGTCAGTACCTCGGGTGAGAGTGGGCTTTCTCCGAGCTGGTTAATGACCTTAGCTATGGCAGCCGCGGTCTTAGCCTGCTCGGGGGTCGGCATGGGTCACCCTCTTGCCTCTCGCCTCCGCGGGTCTCAGCTCCAGCTCCGGGGAGCCCTCTCTGCCTTGTGCTCGGGTTCGTCCTGGGGCTGGAATACGGAACTGTGGATGTGCAAGCCGCGGCGTAGCTGATGGGGGGGACCGGGGGGTCCGCAGCTAACCGGGCTACCTGCTCCTTTAGCTCTTTGAACATTCCGAGCATCATCCTCATTTCTGGTGACAGGCTGGAGTTGAGGTCTCCATCTGTAGAGGGTTGGTTTCTGAGGCTAAGTGTATACGTTGGCTCGTTTCAATGTTGGCTTGGGTTGGGTCTTGACTGGGCATCTGCGTGGTTTCGAGGTCCTTGTTCGGGTTGAATGAGTCCTCTACCAGTGCACTATGACTTCTAGTTTGTACCATGATGGTTTCTCAATGAGTGGTGAGAAGAGTGATAAAAAGAACTCGTTTTCCACAGACGACGCCAAACTGTCGAGGTCAGGAATCTCACAGTTGAGGTCAGACGGCTACGCTTGCCAAACTGAACTTTCAGATTGGCCTCCGAGTTAAACTCTCAGGTTGGCCTCTGAGTTGAACTTTCAGGTTGACCTTCGAGTTGAACTTTCAGGTCGGCCACTTAACCAGTACAAGGAAATGGAAGGAAAAGGTTGGGTAATGACCTGAATTTTCCCCTCAGGCGTGCAAATGATTAGTATATCCGAGCTGACAAGGTAGTTGAGTGCAATAATGATGAGTTACCTCTGAAATGAAGGGGTAGAGCTCTATTTATACTAAATTTGGACCTGAAAACATTTAATGCGGTGCAGCTTTATGTCCCATCAAGGTTTTATGTCCCATCAGAACAGTTGACACTTAGGTCGGGGTTTTCCTGGGTCGGGGTGAGGTCGGATCAGCATCCAAGTTGGGCATTAGTTGAATATGCTGGGCTTGGCTTGGATTAGCCCGCCTCAACTCAGTATGGGTAACTCACCTCAGCTCGGGGTCCCCCTCGTCACCATCCATCAACATTACAATCATTTTCCTTCTCTTACCAAAATGAGCTTTTACTACTTCGCACCTAACTGCCGAAATGATCAACTAATTGATTTCCACCTAGCAAAAGTTGTAGCGTAATGACACTAGAATCAAGTTAGGGACATATTAAAGAATTTTTTTCAATAAGAGTTTAAATACATTATTTTTTAACTATATGAGTATATTTTTTTTCTAAGATTAATTAATTTTTTTAAACTAAAAATATATAGATATTTAATTTTTTTTTTGAGAAATACATAAATTTTTTAATGTTCTTCTAGACTAGTAGAGATTGTAGTATTGTTAGCCCACTGATAGATCTACTACTAAATCAAGTTGACCCAGGCAACTACTTGGCAGAACTTTGAGTAGTCGACCTTGGCGTTTTTATCATAACAAGAGTAAAATTATATATCACATCTTGTTCAATCATCATTTTATCACCTCCTATATGAAATCTTACCTGAAATGTCTACTAAACTATTTCTATTTCTTTTTTTCTCTCTTAATTAATATTTACTCAAAATACTTTTCTTTCTATGTTTAACCTTATCAAACCCTTTGACCAACAAAAAAATGTATTAGACCCAAATCTTGAGAAAACAATAATAAATCAATTGGCTAAAAGAGGAGAACTAGTCTTAAGTAATTTTTTTTTCCTTTCTTGCTATGTGTCATTTTCATTGAATAATTAATACTAATTTTTACATCTTTCAGTCAATATGGTTTCAGCTAATTGTTTTTTTTCTTACTGAAAAGTGAGTGCAAAAACCGAAGAGTACTTTAAGCTAGTTGTTTTTTCTTTTTCTTTTTTGTTCTCAGCTGGCCAACAAACAACCTTTGTTTCATTTTTTGAGACTTTTCAATTTTCATGAGATTCAAGAACTGTTTACTTGGCAATTAGAATATAGAAAAACATTAATTGTACCAACAAATAAATTTGATTACTACCTTATATTTTCGATGAGAACGATGCACAACAAAAAAGAAAAAAAAATTACTTAAAACTAGTTCCCTTTTGGTCGATTGATTTATTGTTATTTTTCTAATATTTGGATCTGATATAATTTTTTTTGGAGGGTGGGGGGGAGGGGAGGTCAAGGGGTCTAATATGGTTAAATAAATAAAGAAAAGTATTATGAGTAAATATTAATTAAGAGAGAGGAAAAAGGAATTGAAGAGAAGAAAGAGTAATAAACATAGTCTAATTAGCATACCATGTACGATTCCACGTAGGAAGTGATAGAAGAGTGATGAGAAAATGAGTAATATATAACATTACTCATTAATTAATGCAAGCAATTTGATCCATGCAGCCACTTGGCACCATGGAGTATTCCGCCATACCTCAATGCAATATAAATACGTGCTTTGTCAATTGTATAAATGTATTGCGCGACAACAATTGAAGGTATGTATAACTTTGTTTGGTAATTTCGTTGCAAACACCATTGATCTTTATGCTTTGACATTTTACTCTTGATCTTTCACATTTCAATATATGCCCATCAGCCCATGCATCTAAGAATTCAGAAGCTCAATACATAGAGTTATATTACTCAATAGCTTTCACTACATCAACCAAGAATAGAACTTTGACAGTTTTACAGCGTCTGGCAGTTCACCTTTCGTTTGAGTCAAAATGGTTGATCAGCGGTCAGGAAACTACGAAGCCAGCATCTGGAGTCATGACTTTATCCAGTCCTTGAGAAGTCCATATGTGGTAACAAGAGCACTTTAACTCCTTTGCGGCACCCTGCCATCATAGAAACCAACGCATTTGTTTTAATTGTAACGATTAGAATTTTATTGAACAAATTAAACGCATGATATTTCCTTGTGTTTTACTGAAATTATATTTAAAGTCTTGTGTTTTCAAAAGTTTTACAATACTCCTTATGTTATTTTGAATATTGCATACTTGCCCCAATTTGAATTTCAATTTATCTCCGTCAGTTTAAGGTCGTAAAAGACAAAATTACCCTCATTTAAAACTAATTTCACTGAACACCACTTTTACCATTTCGAATTTCATACCAACTTTAGAGAGAGAAACACTAACCTAGAGTGAGAAATAACACAAGCTCAAATTTCATACATACATATATATATATATATATATATATATATATATATATATATATTACAATTAAATTTTTTAATTCTTCAATTAGAGGAAAAATGTAAAAAAGACGTATTTTTATCTTCTTTTTTTGTATTTTTTTAATCACGTGTTCTATCTTTATTATTATAGACCAAATTAACGAAATTTTGATTAAAAAGTTTTCTTATGATTTTTGTTTCTGCTCATTCTATAAAAAAATTATGAATCTAATAATTTAAGTTTTATACGATTTGATCAAAAAAAAGATATGATTTTTCAAAGTTTTTTTCATGTCCCTAAAATCTACAGGTTGAAAACGACAAAAACGATGTCGTTTCACTTTAACCAATGAGAAAATGACACATGACACATGTCATTGATGAAACTCAAAGAATTGCCTAGCTTGAAAGGAATTTGGATCTACATCATTTGGTTTAAAAACCAACCATACACCCGTTGTGATAACAGCCTTATTTGATTTTTTTGGTGCACGAAGATAATATGAAACACTTTGTAGCACAAAATCGCCACCACCTCCATCCACCTCTACCAACCACCTACACCTACACCAACCATCTGCCTTGGGGAATCCACCAACAAGAAAATTAACTATTTAATAACAAATAATAAACATTTTCAGATCTTCAAATTTTATAAATATGGTTTTATTTGAAACCCATTAACCTTCTTTGAAATGTATAGATTCAGGTTAAATTCTTATATCAACATGATTTATAGGCTACAAAGATTCTCAAAATGCTATTATGATGAGTTTTCGATTAATGATTTATGGTGGAGAGATGTGGTGGTGGTGGCATGTGCTAATGGTGAGGAAGAAGAAGTGTGACAAAAGAAAAAAAAAAGATAAATAAAAGAAAGGAAAACAAGACATAAAATAAGAGTATTTTAATCCACTCAAATACATTTTTAGGCTTTTTTTTTTTTTAGAACCGTTGAAAACGTCCCCACTTAATCAACCCATAAGACATAGACTAGATTAATCACCACCCAAAGATGGGGGTACGCCAGCGTCCCCTTACCTGGCCTAACAGCTGAGTTTGACCTAAAACCCTCAGGGTGCAGCGGTCCGACCCAAGACATGCACCAGGTAAGTCAATGTATGATTCTCCTATGACAAACATTCCAGTCTTTCCGCTTTACATCCATTCACTCTCACAATGACTTGAACCCAAGATCTCCCTTGAATGAAAGGGAGTCTTTACCATCTGGGACGACCTTTGGGGTCTCATTTTTAGGCTTCCTATGATACCCTGTTGCATAAATGTGTGTGTATGACACTCTCCAGTAATTTGAACCAAAAATTAGACGGCAAGGGTACAATGCAACTTTCTGAATAACACAAGGCGTATTATGTGACTTTTAAAAATATAGGGTTTTACATGCAACTTGTGTATGACACTCTCCGTTAATTTTATTTATGAATTTTTTTTTCTCACAACAAATTTAAAATTACAGTTTAATTGTACAATTTTCTAAACAGTTAGTTATTATTAATAAAAAATTATTGCAATAGAGAATATTACTAGACCATATACATCGGTTTTTTTAACAATTACATAAAGTCATTAACGATTTTCTATTTTCTCTTACAATTTTAAATTTTGACAGATAAAAAGGTGTTAGTGTTTGTAATAATTTTAGAAATTATTTGTCAATTACTACAAGTATTTCTACTAGTAGTCTAGAGAATACAATGATACCGCATATATGATATAGGGAAATGAATACTTAGAACGAGCGCAGAAAATGAAGGAAGATGTCAAACTTCCATTACAAAAATTTTCTTAATAAGTAACAGTTTTTATCTCTAAATGTCACCTATGTAAAATCTATATTATAAGAAAAGTGACAGTTTTATGAATAACTGCTGCCAATATAATATTTTTATTATAGGGTCACATAGGTGGCAATTTTTTCTTCCAACTGCTACTTGTGTGCATGGGATCACAAAATGATGCGTCCTGTTGGGTACACATTAAGTAGCACTTGCTTAGAACCGCTACCATCGCCTATTCTCACAAAATAGTTTACTCGATCGAGCATCATCAACAATTGGAGCCATCCAGAAGGATTGATTTGCCTAAAAGTATAACCCTCACTGCAACATACTTTTTATTTACAAAGACAAAGGGTTCGAATTAGACCGTCGTTGCAATTTATATTGACCCAGCAAATTAGACAACAATTGAAGCGTGCTGCATTAGAGGTACATCATTTCTTAATCTTTAATCATTACCTATTTTATTTCTATTAATTCCAATTAAGTATTCATTAGCAAAACATGTTTTTCTCATCTTTTTCATAACATATGTTTCACGCTGAAGACATCCATATGTTTGATGAAAGGCCCCAAAGAAACTATAACTGTAAATACTTCAAAACTTCCCATTTGGGTCAAATCACTCAATTCATATGAGTAGCGTAAAATTTCTGCTCAAAGCTCAATTTTTTGTTGTATATTATGCATTTGTGAAAGATAGTTGCATAAGTTAGATTTTAGTTTGAAATTTTCAGAAGCAAAGACAAGATCCAAATCAAATACTTTAAAGATGTGGCTAAGGATTCAAGTACTAGAAACTAAAAAGAAAAAGTAAAAAAGTTGAAGATGGATTGAACATAAAGAAAGAGATCAGAGTCTTTCTACATTACCACGTCAAGAATCATTCCCCTCTATCCTACCATAAGCTCATTTTATAAAGGATGGAGGCTCTGTATGCTCGTTGGGCCTCACGTTTCACATAAATCCAGTTTTCCTTGAAGGAGGTTTTGTGTACAAGGGTCGATTTAGGATTTTTATTCAGTGCGGAATTAAAACACACAATTTAACACTTGCACGGTTTTTTTTTCCAGTGATTTCTGAATTGATTTTTTGGATGAAAAGTACCCTGAAATTACACCTATTTTCAACTAAAAATTGAGAACATTTTGTAATGATTAACTAAGAATATAGCTAATCACTACTGCAAACAGAATTGATAAAAGCTCTGTGGAGCAATTCGAATTAATTGTGCAGAGAATTGAACATCTTATTGTAAGTATATCATAAAACTTGATGATTTATGATTAACTAACTGCGCAATCGTGTCTGAACATGCCAACTTTGAATCTTCATGTAACATAAAGGGCTTTATGATACAAGTGTAGTAAAGTGGGGCTATGTGGAAATGTCGGGCTTTTTTATGCTTGCTGACAGCTTAGTTAATTCTTCTTGCACAATCTTGTTATATTCTGTGTATTGTGTGCTAAGTTGTAATAACATTTGAAAGTTGATGAATGAAACTAGTGATAAAGAAGAAGAATGAGAATGCCTTGACATCAATAAGAGGCTGTTCATGTTATTTTCTTCATCTTCATGCTTGAATACATACAACTCATTATTGAATTCAGAATGAGAAAACAAAATTTATATAACAAATTAGCACTGCGTCCTCCAGGCCCTTCAAAACTGAAAACGTTAAGAGGGGAGAAGGAGATATTAAGCTTACCAAGAAGAGTATTCCCCACTCTGATAAAACTTTGACATTTGTAAGATTTCTAATTACGCCAAACTGATTGAGGTGATTTCTATGAAACTCATTTTAGGAGTCAAAATAGTTGTTCTTGGCTAGCTTTCCTTCCACATTTACATTTTTTAGAGTATGATTGAGATTAAAAATGCCAACATTTGATAGAGAATTATTGTTATGAAATTGAAAAGAAAAATTCATGACATCACAAGGCCTACCTGCATAGTTATTAAGTAATGATGCAATGCACGGTTGATTATTGCTACAAACATAATCACATAAATACTACCAACACAAAATTGATTCCAAAAACTAAGCTTAATATCCTATATCTGTGTATATACATTTAGACGAAATAAACATTTAGCCTGATTTGCAAGACTTCCTTGTAGTTAAATCTTCTAGATATAGCAAATTCACTTTCAATTTACATCAGTCACTGCTGCCTATTACTATACGAATAAGATGGCTTTCTATGGGTGCTTCAACAATTGTAAAAAGTTTCAAAGACTTTGATTTCAATGGAATTAAGTTTCATACTAAGGAAGGAAATAAGGGAAAAAGAACACAATATTATGGAGTGGTTGTAACATCGACAACACCAAGCATTGCTTCTTCTCGAGATCCAAATCTTATAGACGGAGAAGTTGAGTACTTTGGTGAGCTTACATAGATAATTGAATTAAACTATTCTAAAATATCCTAGTTGATATTATTTCGTTGTGATTGGGTGGATACAACAAGGGAGAAAGGAGTGAAGAAAGATGGATATGGATTTACACTTGTGAATTTCACACGGTTGTCACATACCGGGGAGCGCATTATTCATGAGCCATTTGTTATACCGTCTCAAGTCCAACAAGCTTTCTATGTGCATGATCCTCTGTGTCCTCCGTGGCAAATTGTGATAAAAACAACTCCTAGGGATGTGTTTAATCTTGGCATGGAGGGTTTAACAACTATAGAGGATAATACTATTGAAGAAGATGCTTTTAGATTTGCAAGAAGTGTTCCTTACGAATGTCAGGAATTGGAAGAGAGTGATTGGGTTCGGGATGATATTAACGAAGATTTGCTATGTGATATAGTACAACAATCATAGGTCAGGCTTATTTTTCCACCTCTTCTTTCTTTCTTTAATTATTCTCTTTGCTTCTTGCACTGGCTTTTGAAATGGGGGAAAAACATGCATTTTAATGGTTATCTTTCTATAGAGGCTTAGGAAGTAGCAGGTCTGTTAACATTTACTTTTTTTTTTGTTCTAATTTAGAGTAGGCCATGTAATCTTTTTTTTGGGCAACACATTTATGGTTTACTAAACATAACATTGTAAGATAATCTTTGAAGTAACCACCATCCTTAAATATTAATGACTATTAGTTCACTGATCAAATAGGAATACAAGGAATCATGAAACAGAGTTAATGCCAAATGTGTTGTTTACTCTACAGCTGATTAACTAATTAGCTCTCTGCTGCATCTGTGTAAACGAGAAGTAATTGTTTTCTGCATTCAGCATGCAAGAGAAGGAGCAATACCACATTGTGAAGCAGGAGAAGGAGCAAGAACGCCAAAGGCAGAAGGTAATGTGCTTTGGACTTTTAGCTCTGACTTGGCCTAGAACTGACCTTTCTAAGTCATGCACTGTTATTTCTTTCTTTTCTGTTTTTAAATTGGAAAAATCAAGAGAATTTGTTATTCTGGCAAGATGTCGACATTTTATCAAGGTGTCAGGGCTAAATTTCTTCTCTCTGTTACTCGCAAAATTATGGCTTTCCCTATTGTTATCTTTCATAAGATGCTTGATAAGTTGCTACATCTTGAAAGCAGATAATTAATGATTGTTAAGTTCAATTCCTTCCAGAGAAAAAACAAATGAAAGAAAGAAAGAACGAAAGAAATCTGACAATATTGCTTTCTACTTGCAAATACTCTCGTGGCTTGTTGCTGCCTTGTTAATAGTGATCAATGGCTATCTTTTGGTGGATTTCTTTTCTTCTGAAGTGAGTGGAGTGATTCTTACTTGCGTTGTATATGCTTTTACGGATGCATATGTTGTCTTTATAGTATACCTTATCCTGAGGAGCATCAACTAACCTTGGCTTACCAAAAGGAAGGTCTCACAGATACAAGAAGCTGAAGAATGATCCTTTCAAAACTGCATCATATACACAATATTTTGTCTATGCAGCACTTCAACTCTAGTTTACAGATGGGTTTTCTTTTGCCAACATTAATTTTCAAGATCCACACACTTAAAAGAGTAACTGCTTCCCATTTTTCCTCTAGGCAACGTGAACTATCACCTTAGTTTCTAAGCTAAGATGCTATTCACGACTACTGTTGTTGACGAAGGAATAAGCGAAGGAAAGCTGTGGCAGATTGCCGACTGAATATCTATATTTCCCTGTAATTCTTGAATAACAAACATACTGATGCTAAAGTGGGTTTGAGACATAACAAATTTACAAAGGATGCATACTATGAATGACCAAGGACCCTGAAACCAATCTCATAAAGCGCCACACGAAAAAATTAAAACGAACAAGAAAAAGAAAACATCAACAAAATACCATAGAGCTTCGGTGCAGAGGCAAGCAAAGCTATTTTCAATTCATCCACACTAAAAAATATAGACATTATATTAGTAAATATAGACTAAAGCTAATTTAACATGGCCAAAAAATAGACTGCAAGGATTCGAAACTATAACCTCCTATGCTATCAACTTATACTTAGACCATTGGAGCAACAAATTGTCTTGCAAGTTTTTCACAGTATAGCATTATAACACTGCACCATTTCTTTTTCCTAAAATATAAAACCACCACTTTCATTTCTGGTCGATCATAAATATCACAAACCCTATCTCTCATCATTCTCTCTCTCTTCAAGCTTTCTCTCTCTTCTCGACACCTCCGCCGCAGGTTACCAATCACCAATCAACCGTAAATCTCTAATCGCCGATCAACCGTAAATCTCTAATCGCCGATCAACCATAAGCCTCTCTAATCGTCGATCAACCATAAAAATCTTCACCTCATATTTCTTACCAACGCTTTCTCACTCTTTCTCTCTCTAAGAATCTGACGCCGAGAGATTACTATAAATCTCAGAATGATTTCTCTGTATATCTTCGCATAATCGTTCAATCTCTCTCTAAAAATCTGTTCTCTGTTTGTGTTTCTGCAGATTAGGTTTTTGCAATCTGCTGTGGCGTCAATGCACATATTTCTCCGTTAGATCCACGAGCGTGAAGTCTCGTAAGCATTCTCGTAAGCAACTCTAAAAAGCTTTCTCTCTTTATCAGGTTTTTATTTTTTTCTATATTTTTCTGTATGCTCGTGATTTTTAGATTAGTTTTGATGTTGTAGTTGTATTTTCAGCTTTTGTGTGGAGATATGCATGATGATTATATCTTCGTTCTTGTTTATAGCTCCAGTTCCTTTTTTGTGTTTTTTTTTCGAAATTTAGCTTGAATATTTGTTTATTATGCTGAAATTAATGTTATTTATGTGTATGTGTGCTTTCTATTTGATGAATCTGATCTTGATTTTGATCCTTTTTTTTCCTTTTTTAATCTGGACATTAGTTCTCAAAAATGAACTCTTCTTTTTC
>NW_026292138.1:0-24180 GCF_023091745.1 Budorcas taxicolor | reverse complement strand
TTGAATATCATTTGATATTCACTTTCATTCTTATAGTTACGAAAATACGTCATCGAAGAATTCAGTTAAGAAAATAAGTAGAACACTTCTCTAATTTCGTTCTTTTACATTCTTAATTTTGCTTTGCTTTCTTTCCTTCTCGCTTAACAATGCCAGTAAGTGATAGAGGTGATAGAGGCAGTAGTCGACAACCGTCAACTTTGGCCGGTCACGATGACGACGGAAGAATAAGAAGACGTGGTCGTGGTGCTGGTGATGAAGGTAACCGCGGCTGTGAATCTATGGCGGGGATTGTTGTTGAGCCGTAAGATGGAGGTGACAATCTTGTCACGCCCTTGGCCTATCTTAAGCGCTACGTGCGGCATTTAGACACTTCTTGCAATACAAAAGTGGCTAAGTCAGCCAAAAAAAAAAAACCAACAAAATGTGAAATAAGAAACTTGCAAGATGAAACAAGAAAAACAAAAGACAGAGTTTGAAAGAATATAGTTTATTACTTGTGAATGCTACAACTCTCGTGTGTCTTATACAATGCAAGCTACACTATTTATAGATTATTCTAGGCCAATGAATTGCTAAGATCATGCCAATTTAACGACTATGATACATTCTCTACAAGATTCACCATCAATCAAGTGATGCATTTTATTTTTCCATATGTTCTATTCCATCTAGTTTCAAATAATAATGCCTAATTTTTTTTCTTTACTATTTTGTAGGTGGTCAAAGCCACTGATTTCAACATTGATCATATTACCAACCAGGAATTTGGAATCCGTTTGGTATATGAACTAACTTCTGTTAAAGCACGGGTTCTTCCACCTCTTTTGGCAAGTGTTCAGTTCAATTTGTTTTATGTAATTAGACTATTATCAGTTCAATGGTTTTAATGTGATTTTTTATTAACGGTTTACCAGTTCAAATATCATGAGACTGGACAGAACCGAATTTAGGCCGGATGGAACATGAAAAACAAGGGTGACTTGCATTTTCTTTTGTTTGTGTCTGTTGTCTTTTCTGTTTTTGAGCACTTTAATTTGAGTCTTGGTCTAATTGTTTTTATGGTCGGAATTTACTTCAATTTTCTTATAAGTGTTGGGCACAACTATTTTCCTATTCTTTTTTGGAATAATCTAGATTTACCAATACCCAATTTATTTTCTTAATTTTACAAGCAATCAATAAGTTTATCCTTTCTTTAGAAACTGCTTAATGGCACAAAGGCGGAGTTCTGCGTTAGTTTCTAGGTGTCTGATCGTCGTTCAGTCCAACTCCAACTCTGTCAGGATATAATTGAAACGTGTTGCAATTTAGGAATAGTAACGTTATTTTATATGTATATTACATTTCCGTAAATAAAATAGATTTGGTCACATTGTGTGACGTTTGACATGCATTCAATCATACGCCGTTGGTGGAAATACATCAAACTAATCCAAATAACATTGAGAGGACACTTGTTAATATTAAACGGGAATCGGAAGAAAACATTGAAAGAATGGGATTTGATTTCTCTTAGCATGATTGCCTTAGTTTTTTTTTAATTGCTAACAAACTTGCTTGACCACCTATGTAGTGCCACGGGCTTATTATGCTCATTTCACTACAAAAAAAGTGATAATTAGTGGCGGTTCTTTTAGCTATTAGCGGCAGTTTTAAACTGCCGCTAAATGATACGCGACGGTTTCATAAACAATTGCAAATTTGTGCATCGCGAATAAAAACCACGGCAGTTTAGCCAACCGTCGCAAAAAAAAAAATCTTTTCCTAGAGGTTCAAGAACCGCCGTTAATTGTTTTAGCGGTGGTTTTTGAACCGTCGTTAATAGTTTTAGCGGCGGTTAGAGAACCGCCGCCTATAGTAGAACAGATTTTAAAAAATTATAGGTGGCATTTTTTAAAACGCCGCCTATGCTGAAATTGTTTTTGAAAAATAATTATATTAACTTATAGGCAAGCACCAAGCGAAAAAAAACAATAATAATTGAATATGCAGCAGTTTTTGCAACTGCCATTATAATAACAAAACAAAAAATTGAAATTAGAAAGACTGCATGCAAACTTCAAATTCAAATGAGATACGTATACCAATATCATGCACAATGATATAATTACAAATGTTTAACTCTTTCCATGTCTCCATTATAGTGACTGGAGGACAACTCAACAATAAGCAATCGACAATATAATTCTTAAACTGCATAGTTATTGTAGACTGAGAAGAATAGCTCAACCACTGTTGCTCCTTTTACTGCAAAATATGACAATTAAAAATTTATTTGTTTCAGCAATTTGCAAAGGAATGAAATAAAAATTACTATAAAAAGTTGGATTTCATAAAAAGAGATCAAGCATATAGACCTGTTGGATTTCAGATATACTTAAAGTATCAACTTCTAATTTATTTGATGCCAAAATGATTCTAAAAAACTATATGTTGAAATATTTAAGTTAATTAAGCTACCTGGCATGACAAAAAATGTTGAATTCAGTGTTCAAAAAGAAAGCAGAAACTAGAGCATGGAGATACATCTTACTCATAGTCCATTATTCTGACAACTGGCGGGTCCACATCTAGAGATAATATTACCTGAAAAAATAAGAGAAAAGCAAATCAAGTAAACAATTTACAATAGAAAAAGAAATAGAATAACATAGTTAGATACGGATGCTTTCACACTTAAGCATATAAATTAGTTCTATTAAAATATTATAAGTCTAATCATACTATAATTCTATCTTCTTCTTTTATCTTTTCCTTGCCTTTATACTATCTTCTCTAATCTTTTCCTAGTTGTTTCGTCTCTATTGCAGGACCTAATCAAGGAAAAGGAAATACACTACTTAACATAGTTGACTAAACTCACTCAAGCTACTAGCACATACTACACGATGCACACACCAGCACATACATATCATTTGTTACAAGCATTATTACTAACATATGCCCAGCACCAAAGATGTCTGCCATCATTATCAGTCATCCTCTACCCCCTTATAATACTAACACCACGCAATCCATTTGCTCAAACACAATACATGTATATATGTATATATCACCCACACCTAACCCCTAAACCCTATAGCACAATAATTAATTACATATATAGCTTATGCAAACACACACACGCGGCTAACACTTATACACATATGTGTGGTTGGTTCACACACATGGCTATATACCTCAAGAACACATCATTGTACAAGATCCTTTGCTTTACCAACACTTGTAAACACAATAAACGCATAACCACAGCCAATCTTCACCACCGTGCATAGGAGCCACAAGTCTTAGGCCAAATCAGTAGAACAAAATCCCCTACTTACTCCATACTAGTCAATACAAAGGCATTTCATTTAACTTATGTGATATATAAATATATGAAAGTAATTTATATGTATAACCCATAAGTAATTTATCCTAAATAACTCTTACCAGATAAAGATTCAATCTTCCATTTTTCCTTCAAATTGGATTGGCTCAAATCCTATTAACAAAATAAAAGAAAAGTAACAAGGCTCATGGAAATTTTTGTATTCAACTTAATCAACCAAAAGATCACCAAAAGGGTAATGAAAGGGGCCATAAGACTGGATTATGGACCAAAAAGTAGAGAGATTGAAAATAGAGCATTCAAGATAAAACTGTCATCCTCATCCTAAAACGCATAATGAGTTTACCATAAAGATACATCCAACAGAAATCAAATCAGCTTCCCACAAACTCCAAAACCTGCATAATGACTAATGAGATGTGAAATACGGATTGCAAAAGGTGAAGAAATAATGAAAGGCAATAAAACAAGCTTCGAGTACCTGAAGGTGGAATACAAAGGACTAATCACTTTGTTTAAGATGTTCCTATAAAACAAGCAGAATGTTAACAAGCCGAGATATTTCATATATTACATGAAATGCAACAAAAAAGTGAAGGTGTGGTGCTCATATGCCCTATTAGTTGTTTTCATAAAACGAATAAAAGAAGAAGGGTAAAAGAAATGTAAACTAGTTTTCGAGCTTTATAATCAACTTATCAAAATCAAGAGATACATAAGATAGCCTTTAATTTGAAAGTATAGGATTCAAAGAAAAATAAATCTCTAAAAGCGTGATAATCAAACAAATGGAAATCTTATTTCAAACCTCCAAGAAGTATCATCAAGATATACTAACCTATCCAACCCATTATCTCCAGTGATGATATTACCCCAGGCATTTTGCTCCAACATCTGCGTCATGTACAACACAAGAATAGGATTGAGAAGAAAACTTTGGTAACTATCGTTATGACTCAAAAGTTATGGTTATAGGAGGATTTACCTACCAGTTACATGTTCTTGATCATAGAACTCTTAGCCAAAAGGTTCCTTGGCAATTTCATCAATTCAGCCTATAAAGATACACATTCAAACTGACTACAATTTTGATTTATACCTTTGGATACAAATGGAATGCCTAAAATCAAAGCTATTAATGTTTTATTGTGATTCTAAGTACTTCAGTCTCCATAAATTTTCTCAACCAGTGAACTGAATCTACTAACAGTCTTTTTAGAGGAAGAATAAAAACACACCCTCATCCAATCACACATGAAAATTTCAGAGCATGGCACCGTAAGAGAAACTCTAGCAGCCAATGAACATACAAGACGTCTTTCTAGCTATTATATTTGCATAGAAGGCCATGAATGTTTATCCACATATTCACACTAAACTAAATACGTGTTAGTTTCAGGAAGTAAAGCTCTGAAATTAACTTTGCTTTACCAGTTCGACATCAATTCTTTGGTTCAATTAGTGCACTAAATGTTAGACCAGAGAGGAACTAGAGGAAAGAAGCCCAATCCACAAATTATCTCATGTGAAACCACTAAGCCAAAGGGTTGATCTTCAATTAGGGTATCAGGTTCCAACCAATCGGCTTGCCAAAAACCTATCCCCAACATCTTGTATCCAAATTATTGTCAATTCTTAACTCATATTTACATTGGCTTTAGCTAAAACAATTCAATTCTCCCTTATCAATGCAATCTTCTGGGTCTACTTCAACAACATAAATTCAACTCGGTCCTACCCATCCCACCACTACATTGTGTCTAGCAAAACCGAAAACTAGTCAAGAACCTGAGCTCTAATCTGAGACTTTCTACTAGCATAACCATCAAACAAATCCTCCACAGATTCCATAACCCAAAATAAGCAAAAGTACAATCTTTTCCATTCTTTCCTTACAGTAGACCTCTTAGCTTTACCACTTTATAATAACTTAATAATAGATTTCAATTACTCTTACCAAAATCTTCAATAACTGAAAGAAAGAATAAAATAAAGTCAAGTTATTCAAAATTGATAGTAAGAATCCACAAAACCCTAACTTTAAAATCAAGAAATTCAACTCTAATCCAGCCCTAATTCACTAACTTTCGGGTAAAAATTCGAACACAAAATTCAAAAAATAGCTTATGTGTGTGTAAAATCAACTCAAATCAGTGCTAATTCACCAATTCTCAATTAAGAAATTTCGACCACAATATTCAACAAATGGCTTACCTATACAGATACACACATATATCACATATATACATCAATATAGACACATGCAAATATTTATTGTGTGTGTATAATAGAGGAAGAGGTTAGGGTTTAGAGAAATGATGATTCAGACCTTGGCAATCAAGGAAAAAATTGATAACTAGACGTGGAGGCGGACGTCGTCAAAAGGCCATGTTTTCTTGCGCCGAATTATTGCCGTCGGAAGGCCATGTCTTCTTTTGCTGGATTAATGACGTCGTCGCGTGAGAGAGAAGAGGGATAGATGAGAAGTGTTGGTGCCGCAAGAAGTGATTTACTAATAATGAGTTTACTAATATTCGAAAATACCACTTTTAGCGGCGGTTTCTGTGAACCGCCGCTAAAAGTGGTATTTTCGCGGCGGTTTCCCAAACTGCCGTGAAAAATGCATTGTCATGCACAATTAGCGGCGGTTCTTGAACCACCGCGAAAAAAGTGTCGCGCATGTGGTCTTTTTTTTGTAGTGTTAGCTGCATTCCGACTTGGGTGCCACAAGGGAGAATGCAGAATCCTATCAACTGCCAATTAAAGATTATGGACAATGTCAAAGATGTTATGTTATTCTGCTGAGACCCTTCTTTTCTTTCAAAATGTAACAAAAAAATTGTTGAATTCAGTTGTCATGATAGATAACAATTGAAAATATCTTCCTCTAGTGTTTGTCGTTATTTGTATGATCCTCAAATTATATGTTATAACATCCACGGGAAAAAAATCTTGTATCCACGATTTAAATTGATATATTTTTGGCCATCATTAGTTTTGTGCATCAATATGAACCTCCATGCAATTTTTATTTGCAATAATAATGTACATTTGGCATTTATTAATCCTACACTTTGTTGGGGGAATCTCATAGAGATGAAATGGGTAGAATGCTACTCTTCCAGCAAAAACCAAACTTGGTTGGCTAATTACTAGCTCGTTTATATTTTCTTTCTTCGGCTAAACCTCCCTTTCACTATAAGAAAAATAGATGGGATAATAGATTTAATTAGCGACATAACGTTTTTCCATCGCAAAATTAGCAACCTCATAGGAGGGGGGTTATAATATATAATCAATGCGAGATTAATTAATATATTTTTTGGTGGATTCATAATATCTTTTTAGTGGGGATTATAATATATAATTAATGTGAGATTAATTAATATGCGAGACTAAAAATATCTTAAAAATATCATTATAGTTTTAAAAAAATTGGGATAATTGGATCATGCAAGTTCATGCCACTACGCAGAAAATGCTCCTATTATGTGATGGACTGATTATATCTTCGTCAATATAGTCTCCCTCTTAAAGTTAGTTCCACTTTAAAATCAATTAATATTAGGCGAAATAATCTAAAAGCTTGTATACTGATCAATGGAAACTAATATGATTATATTTTCTAGCTTAATATTATACGTACTCTTCTTGTTTCTTCATTTTGTTCTGAAAAAATTTGAGGCAAAGCTTCTCTCACTACATTATGATATTATAGTAAGAAACATGAGATTCATCATAAAGTTATGTGGTATTATCAAGAATAGCTTAAGATCTCATATATGGGTCTTAAAATCTTGATTTATCCACGCGAAAAAATTATATTCTCTAACCGTTGAGTTCTGGGATTAATACATGCCGTAATGAAAGAACGTGCAAGGTTATGAGAAATTCTCTAGCGTTGTCATAGTAGGCCAAATTTTCTTGTTTTATAGAAGGCCGAGGTACCTAATGATGACACTTTTCCCAAGGCATGCAAAAAGGGGGTAAAAAAATTAGTTCTTGAGAAATATAATAAATCTCAAATAAGTTCCTATAAATTTAAAATTTTCTCCACAAGTCTCTGCACAATAACTTCTTTTGTGATTTTCGATGATAAATTGGAAAAAGAAGAAGCACTAAAGTGTCTTTCTGACCCTTAAAATGTAATGTGAATTAGCAAATTTGTTATCCATGCAAATTTTCATTGCTTCATACAACAATAAGGCGAGAAGGAATTTTGACTATAAAAGAATTAGTTTGATTGTTTGCTTCTAGGTTAAAAAAAAAAAAAAAAGATTACATTAGTTCAATCACATTCCAACAAACAAATTAAGAATTAATTAAAAAGAAAAGGTCCAAAAAATAGTTGGACAATGGTCAAATTTCAAGGACAAAAATGACATTTTAGTGGGTATTTATTTTTTCCATAAAAAATTACAAAAGGAAAATAAAGTATAGGGACTTAGGAGAGATTTTCAAATTCAAATGAACCTATTTAAAATTTATCATACTTTTTAGAGACTAAAATGACTTTTTTCCCACGGAAAAATGCATGTTCTTCGGGTATATTTATTGGTCTTTGGCTTTACTCATGTTAGGACCATCCTTATTTGTACAAATAGTATTTCGTAATTTAAAAAAGCAATAAAAGTTGCTAAAATAAGTTTTTAAGAATATGAAAATATAAAAAAATGATAAAAACTAAAATTGTGGGCCACGATGTTGCGACAACTTGTCTTTACTTATATACAAAACAAATTAAAAAGAAAAAAATGAATTTAATGTTAGATATTTTAATGGAATTACAAAAAAAAATTAAAAAGAAAGTATTTTGTTGTGACATGATGACAATATTCTAATATTATTTTATATAATTACACAACATATTAAAATAATTTTAGAAAATGAAAAAAACTATTTTGTCACCATGTCATCGCCAATTAGCGATGTCATGGCAACAATTGATTTAATTATTTTTTAAAAAAAATTCTAAATATTTTAAACAAATTAAAATTTTAAAAAAATGAAAAAGAGTATTTTGCCGCCACATCGTCACCAATTGGCGAGGATATGGTAACAAAATGTTTTAATTATTTTATAATAATTACAAAACAAATTTTAAAAAAAATTTAAAAAAAGTTGTTTTATCGCCATGGCGTCGCTAGTTAGTGACGACATGGCAACATATGCTTTAATTGTTTTTTAAAAAATAAGTTTTGATTACATAAACAAATTTAAAAATTTAAAAACAAAAAAAGAGGTATTTTGTCGCCATGTCTTCGCCAATTGGCAACGACATGGCGACAAAAAGTTTTAATTATTTTAAAATAATTACAAAAATAAAATTTTAAAAAAAGGGAAAAAAAAAAGTTTTCTTAGCTTTGGTATTTTACCTTTACTTTTCTGATGCTTAATGGTTAAGTTCATATTTTCTTAGCTTTGGTATTTTACACCTTAATTTTCATGATACCTTATAGGTTAAAGCACGCTATTCTAAAAAAAACTTTTCTTTTAAAAAGATATTTGTATCTAATCAGAAATCAATAAATTTCGGCAACATTTTCTTCAAATAGTTTACTTTCAAGCAAATGACAAGACAAGGAAAATAATCATAATTTCTCTCCTTTTTCGTAACATATATGGACTTCAAATCCTTTGACTTGTGTCTTTCACATTTAAGTATTCCAATGAATTCATTTAACGATTCGTTTTAAATAGATTTTTGAAATTTTTTTAGGAAAGAACTATATTTGTCAAAGTACTATAATGACTCTTTCATTACTCAATTATTTCCCCAAGCCTTCAAGTCATTGTACATGCAGATCTTCCAATTATTCATTGAAATGAGACACTTCATTCAAATTTGCTCAAGATCAAACTCATGAATAATCTAATAATGGGTTATTTTTGTTACAAATTGAGAGATTGTGATTCGAATCTCATATGATTGAAAATCAATTAAGGGTGAGGGATAAAGAAAAAAAATAAAGAATTTACTCAAATGTGATTGAAATATCTTGAAAACTAAATATTCTTTTTATTATTTCTTCAATCAAATTATATATTTTTTATTCAAAGACTAACTACAAAACCACAAATAGAATAGATTCATACTTTGTAGAGAATTCACGCGTACAAGAAATATTAGATTCACATAGAGTTAGAAAGGTAAGGTGGGTTGATTAACAATTTATAAATAGATGAAAAACAAACAAGAAAAAAGTATTTGGTCCTCTTATAAGAAAGTAGTTTATAAGTAAATATTATGAATTAAATGATAATTTTAAATTAATTATTTCAAACCAGTTCAAGCAATTATTTTTATTGTGGTTTGGATTGAGAAGAATGGGGTGAAAGGGACGTAAGGGGAGAGATTAAAAAAAATTCTCTTATATCAAATCAATTAAAAACAAAATTTTAAAATAATAAAAAATATTAACTACGTGACCTCCAAAAAAATGATACCACCCGAACTATTACTAGACCATAACCATAGAGGCAAGTAGAATTAACACTTACCTTTCTAACTTATTTACATTTTTTTATGCGAGTACAAAATTATTGGTCCTACACATCTTAGCATGTGGCACATGTAAGATCAACCACTAATATGATTCCATTTTCTTTGCTCAATCATGCAAAATGGGGATGATTTCACATAAACCCATGAGGTGGCACGTAATACCCATATCCTTTTAGATCACAAGATGCATATATATATATATATATATATTCTTTAACTCAATTGTTTTTAATATACACCCCCTTCTCTCTCTCTCTAATAGTAGGGAGGCAAGACCTCATCAAGGAAGTTGCTAGTTCACGTGGCCCCCTTACATTACTCACACCAATCTTGATATGTTCATCCAGTCTCCATTTTCTCCCTTTAGCCACTTATCACTCGAATAAATAGCTTTTCTTTTGCTAATTTTTATTTTTTTATGTATTAATCTCATATTTATCGGGATCTGGTCTTTTTTTAATTTTAATGTATAATAGAAATTTTGTACATCAAACTGTCCTTTATATAGTAACTGTATGTCGTTTAACTAAACTATTATACATCATCCTTCCACATTGAAGCACCCCACTTTGTTTCCAAACAATCTTTAATTATGTGTAACCGATCGTTTCTAGTCTCTCATTAAGAAATAGAAAGAGGATAATTGAGCTTGTTTCATTAGCAAGTTGAGCACAGATCGTACGTACATCTAGAACTAAAGCTCTTAACATTATATTGATTACATTTCCACATTGTGACAAACGAATAATAAAATTAACCATTGTGTTTAGGTCTTAATCTTATGCTATTGTGGGCTCCACCATTGAGAATGAGTAGTCTTGACCATAATTCATGAATATTTATCATTCTTGGAAGCTGCCTTTGATCAGAAGGGAACTAAAAGTTTAAATAAATAAATAAGAGATTTAAATCATTTGACCACACACTTTCTTGTCACAATATACAGTAACATAAAGGAGCTTTTAAGACTAACTTATAGTAAAATATATGCTTATGGGCTGCTTTTCATAAGAAACATAAGAAAAAAGTACGAGATGAATTCTAAATACATTTTTGCTCTATTCTTTACTATTTCATGTATTCCTTAATAATATATATGATATCGGAGGGAAAAGAGAGATGGAAAAAGAAAAGAAAAAGAAAAAAAAAACTGAAAAGCAGGAGGAACTTTAAGAATAATGCAGAAAGCAACTTTTTGTAGTCATGGAGACAGTTTTTTAGATGGTAAATCAAGTTTTATGACATTAAGTAGATCGAGTTGGTTATATGAATTTGACAAAATCTTTTAATAAAATTAAGTTTTAACCTTGATTGTCAACTAATTTGTTACGCCCCTTGTTGCACCCCTTGCTGCAACAAGTGCTATGAAATTAATTGGCTTTTGTTTTGCCAAAATTATGCTTTGACTTAATTCAATTCGAATTTAATTATGGTATATACATATATGTTTGGAAAATTATGATTGACAAGTTTACCATATTTATAAGAGAGTTGAAAAGGCAAATTGACATCTAAATTAAAGGTGATTGAAGTTTTCTTTTTCAAGAAAGGAAGGTTGCCTTATTTAAAGAATTGCTTGGAGACAAAGTTTTTCCATACAACTCAAGGCCCAAACACGGATTACCTTGTGGAGGTTTAGGCAACTAATTCAGCATATATACAGGGCCTCACATGACTGAAAAATGTGGAGAAAAAGAGCTGAAAATGAGGATTTATTTGAATATTTTCGAGCTGTCAGGATTCGCTGCATCAGATTGACGATGTGCTGCAACAGAAGTCAGTAAACAGAGGAAATCTGATAATCTATGTATTGCTGCAGCAGATTGTGAAACAGACAGCTTATTTATGCTTCCGCTATGCTTATTGTTTTAATATTTGATAGAAAGAGTTTTTAGTTTGTTCTTTGTTTTATTCATTCTTCGGGAGAAGAAGGTGTAGTTCTCGAGAGAGAACGTCGCAAGTCGAGGGGAGCTCGCCAACCTAGGTTCATTAAGGAATTCGTCATCAAGGCGTCAAAGGTCAAGAGGGAGTCTTTACTTGTGTAAGTCCATTGATGTTGTAACTTGTGATTTTTTAATGAAACAGGTTTGTTGGACCAAGGAAGGTCCCGTGGACGTAGACCGTACGGTTGAACCACATTAAATCTCGGTGTCTTTACTTTCTGCATATTTTTATTTATTTTGTTTTAATTTCTGTTACAACAAGCTAATAACCAGAACTAACATAATTAACACCACCCTCATCTATTTAGACTTGAAATCACTAATGCCAAAAATAAAACCCTTAACAAAGACAAATTTCATTTTTAGAATGGTAATTAAAAAAAGTATCATTACGGAACTGGATGAAAAGTTTAAGCTTAATCGTAACAGTCATGAGCCTGAAAGTTTTGAAGATTTCAAACCAAACTATTAAGTGAAATAGTAAAGTCCAATAACTAAGTTTTTCCATCGAATTGTAGTACAGAATTATTCTCAAAGATTTCGACCAAAATCAATGAATACCAAACATGAATACCTTTTGAAAACAGACGCAATCTTAAGTGAAACCCAATTTAAATCTTTTTCAATATAACCATCACGCAGTAAATCAACAAAACTCAAAGTGAGGCAACAAAAATATTAAAAGTACTAGCTACTCAACAAGTTGACTATCAGTAACAAAAACAATAAGAAATAAAATAAGGGTAAATAGCACCACAACCCCTTATGTTTAGCAAAAATGCACATTACCCCCCTGTGGTTTGAAAAGTGCACCGGAACCCCCTATGTTTTCAACAGTGCACACGCACCCCCTTCCTAATTTTCCGTCAACAAATTTAACTGAATTGTATAAAAAGACTAAAATGCCCCTTCAATTTTTTATTTTTTTTTCAATTATAAGGGCATTTTTGTCCAATTAAATAATAATTTAAGCCTAAAAACATGAAAAATCGCATCAAACGCGCGTGTAACGCACTCTCCGTTAAAAGTAACGGTTTTTTTAACGGAGGGGGCTGTGGTGCTACACTTTTGAAACCATAGGGGGTTCCGGTGCACTTTTTAAACCACAGGGGGGTAGTGTGCACTTTTGCTAAAGCATAGGGAGTTGTGGTGCTATTTACCCATAAAATAATTCATCAACAGTAAGTTAACACATTCTCTCCATGTTTGATGTTGGGATTGACTTCCAATAAAATCCAAAAATTTTCTAAGTCATTAACATGCCTATTAACAGCTGTTTCAGAACCCAAGATCTCATGATTAGTATAAAAAATCAATCCCCATATGATTTTGACATTAATTTATACATATATTTGTACTAACTAAGCAACCAATCTTTTTCACATTACCTTTCATAAATCACTTAAAACTCACTGTGTTTCACTCTCCCTACCCCCGCCTGGCCACCGCCATTCTTGATCTTTTCAAGCAGACAAAAATGGTGGAAAAGTGAGAAGTTAAACAAAAAACCTGAAAGTGCAATATTAATTTACAACAGATGAAGTTTCTGTTCATCTTCTACTTTTACTTAACATGTAACCATTATGGTTTTGCCATGGTGGTGAATAGAATTGAGTTGAGTGATGAAGCATCAGTTTTACTATCAATAAAAGCAAGCCTTGTTGATCCACTTGATCAGCTAAAAGATTGGAAATTGCCTGAAAAAGCAGTGGTGAAGAACAATACAGTTCACTGCAGCTGGAGAGGAGTGAAATGCAACTCCAATGGTAGTGTGGAGAAGCTTGATCTTTCACACATGAATCTTACAGGGATTGTATCTGATGATATTCAACAGCTGAAAAGTTTGACTAGTCTTAACTTATGCTGCAAGGGGTTCTCTTCGCCATTGCCCAAAGCTTTGTCTAATCTTACTGCATTGAAGAGCATTGATGTGAGTCAGAACTTGTTTGTGGATAGCTTTCCTGTTGGACTTGGACAGGCTGCTGCAGGGTTGATGATCTTGAACGCGTCGAGCAATAACTTCTCAGGTTATCTACCTGAGGGTCTTGGAAACGCGACAATGCTGGAGATTCTGGATCTCATGTAATACCCCAAAAGGGTAGCCTATTTTTTTTAGCCAACTAATTGTTGCCATTAATTGAAATGGTTAAGTAGTGAATTGTAACAAGTGATTAATAATAGAGGTTTGCGTAATAGTAATTGAAGTTTGGGGTCAAAGTTGAATAAAAGAGTTTTAGTCAATGAAGAAGTCTAAAGTTGGCCTGTCAGTTAGAGATTAAAGCAGAAACGTTCAACCACTTTTTCTCTTATCTGGAAAGGAAAAAAAAAATGAGAAACAAAGAAGAAAAAAAAAATAAGAACTCAATGCGTTTTCAACAGTGATCATTTGTCAGTATTTTTTAGAAGGATTCGAAGTCTCTACGAATGCTATTTGTGAGTTTTATCCATCTTAGAAGTAGATTAAATTCAAAATTTAGGGTTAAAAGTGTACCAATTGAGAGTTTTTTTTTCTTTGGGAAATAAGCTGTAAGTGGAACTCTCCCTTTTCGTCGACTCCTATTATAATCATGAGATTTCCATAGCAATATGATTCAATTGTGTTATGCGTGTTGGTGCCAGAATCTGTGGTTTTCTTCTTAAGTGCCTTCGCTTTCCACCTTTGATCTCATGTATATCTCGTTCCTGCTTCAATGGTATTTGGCTTGAATTCCATATTGCATGGTGATATCTGATTACTCTTGGTTGAATTTTGAAAGAAAAAGAAAAAGAAATAATGTTATTCATTCTCTTATGGTTTGTGTGAAGGTTATTGGTTTGTAGAGGTGTGATATTCAAACGAAAAAAAAGGTTTGTGTGGCTGAAAATTCTTCAGAAACATATATATGTATATATATATGAAGTGAGATTTAACAAAAAGGGGGACATGACAAGTTTCCTTCGTTTCTCTCATTTTCCTTTAAACCTAAGTAATTATCCTTTTTGCATCCTTTCTATTTGCCTACTTGACAGATTGCATTTTATCAAAAATAAATAAATATTCAGCCACCTTCTAAATGTGTATTTTAATCATGTTGGGTCTTCTTGTGATCTTTCTGTTTTATCATACTATATAAATTATTATTATGTTTTTGTACCGAATAATCCTACTTTTGAAATACTTTATGACTTCCAATGTTTACTTTTGATTACCCATTTTTCCTTCATTCTTCCGATGTATTCTATCTTTATGTTTTTATTATGACACATATATAGCTGTGAATTATTAATAGTACTGATACTATTACGGTACCACTATACAGATACTGTTAATGTGTACACTTACGGATACTGTTACCGCCCTTGAATGATTGGGAGCCCCACATTTATTACTGAACCGTTACTGCACGGGTTAAATGCAGTCATAGCTTTTATGTCCTATGTTATGCATTGAGATATTTTGATCGATATGTTATTTTTTACTCTTGCATAAGAGTTTCCAGTCACCTCTCTCATACGATATTCTAGATGTGTCTTTTTCACATGTGTTTCATCGTGCAATGAATTATTGAAATTTCATTAGTAGTGTTATCCTTTGGATCTTGAACAATATTCGTCTATTGCTTCAGTCATCTGCTGTCACTTTCTTTGCGGGATGAATTCCCTTACTGAGCTTTTGTTCGCTCACTATATTTGTTTCCGCCTGCTTTCTTTGCAGTTAAATCAGAGTAAGCGTTTAAGCATTTGGGGGCAATCCAGACGTGATGATTTGGACTAGATGATAACGCATTTGTTTAGTTTTGTTTTATTTAGTTAATGTCAAATTGAATTAATGTTTACATTAGCCTAGGCTAAATGTAATTATTGAGGGATTTGATCTTGCATTTCTGATTTTGTTTTATTGGAGATAATAACGACATCTGGATATGGAGATTTGAGTTAGATGAGATTCCGTCTGCTTAGTTTTATTTAGTGTTAAATTTGGACAATATTTATAGTATTTGAATTGAATGTAATATTTGAGGTACTTGATCTCATCTCTTAACGTTTTCAAGATTTGTTAAATTGTGATTTTAGTGGCTCTAAATTATGTATTTGATGGTTGTGTGCCTTGCGAGCTTGAGGGGTTTGTACCCTTTAGGCACGCGGCATGTCACGCTTTTTGTTTACTTTTGGGGCGTGACAGAAGTGGTATCAGAACGCTAGATTATAATCTTTTGGGTTATGATAGTTTTTATATGAGAGATTTAGTGAGAGATTGCATAGACCTTACAGTTTAATTTCTATTTTTTATAGAAGTGTTTGTGATTATAGTTTGATTACCTTGTGGCCTTTATCTAGTGATTCAAAGTTATTGGTTGATAGGTGGTTGGGACTATTAGTAAAGCCTTAAGTTTCAGATCACCAAAAGTAAATGGTAATAGGGAACCAAATTTTGATGGAATTGTATTTGCTTATTGAGGTTACTTTTAGGAAGTAGTTAAAATGGATGTTTAAGAGATTGGAATCTAGTGTTTTCCTTTAAATGTTTAAAGTTTCGAAACTATTGGATTTCGATACATGATTTAGTGTTTGGAGTTATGTGACATGTGGTCTAGTTTTGTAGACTCGTAGGGCTATGAATGTTAGGGTCTCTTTCTCGCCTTCCCAAATCTTGAATTCAGAATCAGCTTGCAAAGTTTCGGTCGATGCTTCTAAACTTGTTAAGAATGTTGGCTGCACTTGAAGGTCATATTTTGATTGTTTATTAACTTAAGTCATATTTTGACTGTTTATTAACTTACACATTTTTCATGCAAAATTTGGTTGTTGATAGTAAAGTTTTTGGCTACCAAACACGTTGCTTATGTTTGAAAAAAATATATATATATCCTCTCTTTTTTTCGTCGTGCTAAATACTCTTTCCTTTTTGCCACTCAAACATGTTGGCTATTTCTTTCTTTGACTGCTTGATAAAGAATATTCTTGCTTTTATATTAATTTTCAATGTCTTCCTTCTTCAACTTGGAATTGTTCTAATCTTTCTTGATAAACTAATAGTGTTACTTTTGTACCAGTGGTTATTGATTTTCTTCCTTAATAGTGAATTGTCTGGCACGACCTAATGAAATAAAACAAATGATGCTACCATGAGGTTTTATGTCTATTTTCCTACCGAAGTATTCATATTATATGGATTATTAAATTTGTCTTAGTTTTGAAAAAAATATCTACCTCTTTATTAAACTTGGACCCTAATTCTCTTCATGATGGCATGAAGATGTATTCTAATATTGAGGGATTGGAAACTAAAACTTTTAGAAAGAAATACAATTGTTTTTATCTAACCAGTATTTTATCCTACAAATTTTAGCCTTTGATATTTACTATTCTAAAATTTTGACTATTACAGTTATTGGACACTGATATACTTTAATTAATGATTATGGGCTAGTTTGAAGTTTAAAAAGAACTTGGATACTGAAATGGTGAGTTGTCCTATTTGTTATTCCTAAGCAAAAGTTGGGAAAGGACTTTACAGAATTTTTTTTTTGAGTCATCTTATTCGATCCCCCTCAAGTCTGACCCTATTTTTATCTCCCATTCCTTGCAACTTGTAAACGAAAGTAGTTAGAGGGGAATTGAGCTGGAGGGTAATGCATATGTTGCAGTAAGATTAAGTATGTACCTCGAGTGCTTGAGGTGAATCTCCAAAAGAGTTAGTTTATAATCTCCCATTGCGAATGTTAGAAATGCTTTGTAGGTCACCAAGTGAAATAAAAAAATTAATGTTATCATTGCATATTGGATGAGAATAGTAGTGAGATATTTATTCTTGTGGTTACATCTTTGCCTGTGAGGTTTGATTTGAAAGATTTGATGTGGATTAGAATTCGCTTGTAGATTTGTTTTGAATGTTTGTGCATTGAAAAAGATAAGTGGACATAGCTCTCTTGCTTACTCCAATATGAAACAAATGAGGAGTTGTTCTTCATTTTATTTTGAAATTTTGCAAGTGTTATCATTCAATTGTAAGTTAGAACTATTACATCATTCTCCCCTCATAAGTCAGATTTATTCATCCTCCATTATAATCTCATTCTGGAAATTTGGTAGCATATCACTTGTGATTTTATAAATCTAATGTCAAGTCTATTATGCTTCTCGAATTGTCGTGCCATATCATTTATGCTTCTGGAATATTATTGTCAAATCTGTTATCAGTAATTGTTCTGCAATATTTCTATTGGATCAGTTATTACTTATGCTTCTGGAATATTGTTAGATTGCTTATAAATTAGACTTGTGAAATACTATTGTCAAATTGTTTATGTGTCAAACTTTGTAATTTAAATGTCATTTTAGCTATGCTAAGGATTTGCTCATTTGTTTTCTCCCAATTATATACGGTTCTTGGAATTTCCATATTTTATGTGATTGTTGAAGTTCACTTGTTTGACTCAGTTGATAAACTTACGTAATTGATGCTTATTAACATCTTTTTCCCCATTGGCTAGTGAAAGCTTAATTCGTTGCAATAGAATTAATGCTTCTTCAAATAGTTAAGAGTGTATGATTTTTAATGATGGTGGTGATTATTGATTTGGTTGAGGAACTTTTGATTCTTGACGAACAGATAAAATTAACATGTGGTTAACTTGGGTTTGATATTTAGTTGAAGTTACACAAATCTTCTTTGCTCAATAGGCTAATATTACATGACGAACTTAGGCGTGAATGTGTCAGAAGACCTGAAGTGATCTTTATTTAACCTATGTAAAGATAAAATGGAAGGGATCGATGTGTCAATGTGAGGTGAAGCAAAACTAATAATTTTATGGGAAATGTTGTGTAGGCAAAAGTATATTTTCTTGGCAAGATTGACACACTATTTCTAATGAGATAACAATAAATTGTGGACTTTAATAAGTGTACAGTTCAAGTGCTAAGGCATCGAGGTTGCTTAGTGTACTGAAAAGCATTATGTATAATTTTGAAGATGTCTAGAAGCTGATAAGCCAAAGAAAGAGTAATGGTCTATCCATGTTAAGTTCATTAACTATTTGAGGAAATTCATCTACACTTAGCTTTGGCGAATGATGAAGTAGGCATCTTATTTGGTGACATGAATTTTATGGCGACCTCTTATTGAGTATATATTGATCGTCTACAAGTGTCAAAACAAATGTGGAAGGATAAAATATTGACATATATATATGATATTGAGGTTGTACATGTATTTTGGAAAAGAATAAGTTTCGGGGACGAAACTTTATATAAGGGAGGAAGGATGTAATGACTCGGTCACTAGTGGGGGCCAATTAGTGCCCACATAATTCTCACCCCTAATTTATGGCTAAGTGGTTATTAGAGATTTTGAATAAAAAAAAACAATGATGAGGATAATTGAATTACATTCCTACATAGCTTAAAACTCTTTCATCAGAAATAGGAAAAAAAGGGATAAGAGATAGAATTTTCAAGGCTTACGTTTATACGTCCCTGTCCTTCTACAAAAGCCTATAGATATATATATATTGAAAATAGTAATAATAATTCTTCTCTTTGAGGATACAAAGTTAGAGAGGACGAAATCCCTACTAGCATGGTGATTAAACAACCAGTAGTTCTTGATTGGGGTTTTGGGTTTTGTGTGGATTGAAGGAGTATGAGTTGAAAGTGTGCTTATTTGGTAGAATCCACGTTCAGTGAATTAATGGTAAGTGGAACAATTCCTTTGTCATTTGATATCTTGTGAAAAATGTGAATTTATCGTTCTCGTTTATCTCATACGAACCTATTCCATAAATTAATCGTTGCCCGAATGTGAAATCTTTAAAACTAATGTCTTCACAATGTTAGTATAATACATATTTCTTCATGTCCCTTTTCTTGTGAAATTCCATGTCGGGACCATTCTTCCGCTATTGGATTTCTGTTCTCACTATTAGATATATTGTATTAGTGCTATTTCGTGCAATATATTCATTTGAAGCTATATTTGTCATCCAATTGTTATTCATCAAGTTTTGCGTCTTCAATCCCGTTTAGTTAATCCTGGCCATGCAAAGCTAGGTTTGAAATATTAACCTTCCTATGTTGCACCACATTTAGTATTTAACTATGGCTCTGGACATTGAAAATGTGCATCATAATCGTTTCTTCACACTGCAAACCAATGGCCTAATGTGCTAATCTTATAATATGTTAGTATATTTTTACCCTCTTGAGTTACGGTGCATGATATATTCAGCTATCGCTAAGTTTGTTCTATCGTAAAGATACTATGATTGGCTCTTATATCTTTACACTGACTTCAAACTCTCATTGATACTGTCATCTACTACTCTACCATTATTAGTTTTGTCTATTTGTTCACAGTGGTCTTATGTCATCTCCCTTATCGAGTTAATCTACCCAGTGACATTGATAGAAAGCATCTTATGAAACCCTACTTACTCGTAAATGTGATTATCTTTGTCTTATAATAGTTATCCCCACTCATGTGATCTCCTATGTTATTACACTTTGTAAGAGTAAGTATTTACCTCTTACATTTATATGGCTGTGAATTATTAACGATATTGAGACTGTTACGGTACCACTACACAGATACTGTTATTGTGTATACTTGCGGATACTGTTACCACCGTTAAATGATTGGGGGGCCCCATACTTCCTGAACCATAGCCGTACGGGTTAAATGCAGCCACAGCTTTCATCCCATGATGTGTCTTGTAATAGTTTATATACCATATAAGTTATTGAATGCAACTTAAAATAAAGTGTTTCTGGACATCTTACGAGTATTATAGTGATCTTCTTTCTGGATAGCGCTATACTTTTTGGTCTCATCGATCATCTGTCCTAACCTTTTGTTGTGGGATAAGTTCACTTACTGAGCTTTTGTTCGCTTACAATATTTGCTTCCACCTGCTTTCTTTGCAGTTAAAATAGAGTTAGCACTTCAACGTTGTTTTATCTCTATCTGACAGGCTAACTTTAAAACTTATGAATCGACTAAAATTCTTATATTCATTTTTTATCCCAAATTTTAATCTTCAGTATGCAAGTCTCCACCACTAACCAGTTGTCATACCAGTACAAGTTAAGCACTTCAATTAACGCTAGAAAAATAGTTGGCTAAAAAAATATTAAGCAACACGTTTAGGGCATTACATCCTCCTCCCCTTATAACAAGTTTCATCCTCGAAACTTATTCTTCTCCAAGATACAGGTACAAAATTCTAGAACCTGCTTATATAGAAATATCAAGTTCCAAATATATAACCTCCACATCATATGTGTCAATATTTTGTCCCTCCACATTCTTTTTTTGACACTTGTAGTCAATCAAGACACAATAGGGATCACGATAAAATTCATGTCATAGAATGAGATGCCTACTCGTAATGAACTTAATGTGGATACACAATCACTCTTTCTTTGACTTTATAAGCTTGTAAGCATCTCCAAAATAATGCATAACATTCTCCTATACACTAGAGCAAGTACTTAAAACCTTGGCACATGAACTGTACACTTATTAAAGTCCTCAATTTATTCTTAATTATCTTTTCAAAACTAATGTGTCAATCTTACAAAAATATACTTTTGCCTAGGCATGTGTACCCATAAAATTAATCATTTCTTCCATTTCATGTTCACACATTGACCCCTTCCATTTTATCTTACATAGATGAAATAAAGATCATTCATGTCTCCCAACACATTCAAGCCTAAGCTCGCCACGTATCATTAGCCTATTGAGCAAAGAAGATTTTTATGTAACTTCAAATAAATATCACAACCCAAATTAACCATGTTAATATTATATGATCGTCAAGAATCAAAAGTTCCTCAACCAAATCAACAATGCACCACCATCATTAAAAATCACTCACACTAATTATTTGAAGTAGCATTAATTCTATCGCAGTGAATTAAGCTTTCACTAGTCAATGGGAAAAAGATGTTAGTAAGCATCAATTATGTAGGAATTATCAACTGAGTTGAACAGGCGAACTTCAATAATCACATCAAATATGAAAATTCCAAGAACCATATATAATTGGGAGAAAACAAATGAGCAAATTCTCAGCATGGCTAAAATGACATTTAAATTACAAAGTTTGACTCATAAACAATTTGACAATAGTATTCCACAAGTCTAATTTATAAGTGATCTAGCAATATTCCAAAAGCATAAGTAATAACTGATCCAATAACAATATTGCAGAACAATCACTGATAATAGATTTGACAATAATATTCCGGAAGCATAAATGATATGACACGACAATTCGAGAAACATAATAGACTTGACATTAGATTTATAAAAGCACAATTGATAGGCTACCAAAATTCCAGAATGAGATGATAATGGAAGATGAATAAGTCTGACTTACGATTGAAAAGTAACACTCAAATAATAATAACTTTTTACATTTTTCTTTAAGAAAAACAAAAGGAATAGTGTATCGTTTCTTTTAAAAAAAGGCAAGCAAGAAAATTCAGTCAACCTATTTCTTTCACTATGTAAAATCCAAAATAAGTTTGTTAAGCCAAATCGAAAGCCACATCAAACTCCCAAAATTTCAATACTATAGATAAAGGTGTGAATACAATAATAATCTGATTATTATTTTCTCATCACTACACAATCACCTTTTGAATTTTTTTTCTATTTGGCAGCATACAAAAAAAAAAAAAAAAAAAAAAAACGAGAGAGACAATAAAAGAAAAAGAAAACTCAATCGGCTTTCAACACTGAATTTGCTTGTGGGCATTTTTTTAGGAGAAATTGAAGTTTCTAAGGGTGCTATTGATGGACTTCATTCATCTTATTAAGGAAATTAAATTTGTGGTTTGGGTTGAAAGATTGTGAATCGAAACTTATTGCTAAAGTAAACTGTAAGTGGAATTCTCCCTTTGTAGTTTGATTTCTTGTGAAAATGTGAGTCTACTATCGTTTCATTATATAAATTTATTCTTATTACGGTGAATCCGATTGTGTTATGTGTATTAATGAAAAAAAAAATCTGAAAACCCATTCTTTGCAAGCTTCTTGGCTCATCTTTTGGTCCTATTGATTTGTTGTTATTTTTTTTCCACGTATTATTTAGCCTTGTCCCTTGTCACGGACTGCTCACTGATTCATTTTATTCTTTTATATCTTCATGAAGTTAAGTAACAATTTCAAGCCTTACTTCCACCATGAGTCGTGCATGTGGTGCCCCCTTGGTATGGCCTATTATATTGTAGCTTGCAAAAAAAATAGTTTTGGAATATCACTTTGCTGCAGAAATATTTTCAAACAAAAGAAACATTACACTTGTGATTTCAATTAGAGTCTCACTTATGTGACTTTCTGGAAGGTTAAGTGACTTCAGTTTCTCGCAGGATTTTTCCAGCAGCAGTGCTTTTCGCTCAAGCCCAAGTGACTTATTTTCTACTTTAGACTTTTAATTGTGCCATTTTATGTTTTTTTTTTCTATTTGGTTTTCCTCATCGTGATTCCCATTAATTTTGGGTTGTTTTATAATCTATTCCTATTTGGAATTATTTGTCTTAAAATGATTTTGATCACTTTTGAACACCCTTTTTGTTTGATCCATTTTTTTGTATTTTTACTCACAATCATATATATGTACATCTAAATTCTCCTGATGGTTGTGAATTACTAATAGTACTGATACTGTTATGGTACCGCAACATAGATATTGTTACTGTGTTGTACTTGCGGATACTACTACCGCTACCGTTTCATTGGGGGACTCCACATTTATTACTGAACCGTTGCTGCACGGGTTAAATGCAGCCACAGCTTTTGTCCTGTGATGTGCATTGAAATATTTTGATCGAAATGTTATGGTTTACTCTTGCATATGAGTTTTCAGTCAGCTCACTCATATAATATTCTAGATGTGTCTTGTGCCAAACGCATTTGATCTGGCGAATTACTTAAATTATTGAAATTTCATCAATAGTTCTATTCTTTGGATCTTGAACAGTATTTTCCCTTTGTTTCAGTCATCTGCTATCGCTTTCTTGGTGGGATGAATTCCCTTACTGAACTTTTGTTCACTCACTATATTTGCTTCCGTCTGCTTTCTTTGCAGTTAAGTCAGACTAAGTGCTTAAGCATTTGGGGACATCCGGATGTGATGGTGTGCACTAGATGAGAGCTCCTTTGTTTAGTATTTTTCATTTAGTTATTTTGTGTCGAATTGAATAAATGTTCGCATTACTGGGATTGAATGTAATTATTGAGAGATTTGACCTCACCTTTCTGATTTTGTTTTATTGGAGATAATAACGGCATCTAGATATGGGGATTTGGATTAAATGAGATTATGTCTGCTTAGTTTTATTTAGTGTGAAATTTGGGGAATATTTATAGTATTCTGAATTGAATGTAATATTTGAGGTAATTGATCTCA
>NW_026292137.1:0-24187 GCF_023091745.1 Budorcas taxicolor | reverse complement strand
CTTTATTTCAAAGGTAATATTGAATTTCGGGATGAAATTCTTTTAAGGAGGGGAGGATGTGAGGCCCGACCTCGATTTGCGTGTGATACCTCATTTCGTGTGCCCTAACCTAGATTTGTGTGCCTTGACCTAGGCTTAAGAATTGTGTTTAGTTTTGTGTGCCTTGCATTGAATTACGTGCATTCATTTAGGGTTCGTGCATTTACTTGGGAAACGTGCATTCATCTCGTAGTTCGTGCCCTACCTCATAGTACGTGCCCTAAATCTAGGAAATCGTGCCCTCACGTTAATCAAGAAAGCATCTTACACGAAGTACTAGGTCATTAATTAATCCTACAAATTTCACTAACTAATATTAAATTACTAATTCAACCGACTAGAAGACAAAATCTCACAAAAAGCTAGACATTCCTTATTTTTTATTCCTTATTCTTTTGCACTTTCAAACATACAATTAATTAATGCTCAAAAGATGACAAAGATTCAGCATTTTCATGCCTTGGCCGACCACCTTGTGGCATTTATGCTTGCTTTCTCAATTCAAAATTAATTCTAGACAATTCTATGACAAGTTATGACACAAATGCATAAAAAAAACTAGCTCAAAACTCTACCAAACTCCACCAATCTCGACATAAGCTCCTTGCCATGCTAGGTAATTCAAAAACCATGCTTCTTGAAGACACAAATCTGATTTTTACATGCCCAAGGCCGACACAAGCCTCAACAATTGCACAAGCTTCTATTTTTCTTTCATTTCTCTCATTTCCTCACATTTCTCTCTCTCCCTCTCATTCTTCTCTCTTTCTCTCGGCTTTGGCTGAGTTCCTATGCTCCATAGCTCATCTTCATCACTCCATGGTTCATCAAGGCAAGCAAGAAGCTAGGAAGCTCGACTAAGCAAAAGAATCACACATGCAAGCTCTTTGAACAACCATGTCACGCCCCAACTCGACCCCACCTACGATCAGTCAGGACGCAACGGAATTTCGGCAGTAACGACAGTAAATAGATTACCGAGGTTCTAAACCAACCTCATTAATAACATTAAACATTCAAAATTCCATAACCATACATACAACAACTCCTTAACAGCATAACAACATACAACCTAACCGTAGTATACAATAATCAGTCTTCGTTATCTGCCTCCGTTCCAACATAACATACAATACCTCAACTTTATTATACATTTCAAAAATAAGTTGAGACTCATCTAACAACTTAACCGTAGACAAAAGGAAGCCACTAAGTTAACATCATTTTGG
This sequence comes from Budorcas taxicolor, assembly GCF_023091745.1. NCBI lineage: Eukaryota > Metazoa > Chordata > Mammalia > Artiodactyla > Bovidae > Budorcas > Budorcas taxicolor. The sequence continues at coordinate 22,919 of NW_026292137.1, read as the reverse complement.
ATCATCATCTTTTCAACAACTATTACACTAAGAACCGTAAAACATATAAAAGTCCATTAAGCTAATATACATGACGTTTAACAACATAGAATCATGGATAAGACTCAGGGACATATGACTCATCCACGAAAGGCACGTTTTCCACATTCTCCTCTTCAGGAGGCACGTACCCGTAATCTTGTGAAAGTACACCTGAAAACATGCAATAATAGAGAGTGAGCTTATATACATAAGCCCAGTGAGGATCCGATAGATCTCGACAGTATTCACTACGCTCCTTGGATTTAGTCCTTTGAGCAAGTAAACACACAACAACATAAATAATGCTATCATCACATAACTATATAACCAATCAATAAAGGATACTCTATTTGGTGTAGCTCCAAACGCCATCACGATCGCAACCGTTCTTCTTATAACTCCCCATTACTCACGCACCCGAGGTACCTCACTAGCCCCTCCCTCCATGACACCTCCGTCATGCGAGCTGGGGGTAGCCTATGGCAGTCATGCCGTTATCAACCCGACAGCCCGACGCTGCCCGAGAGGTGGCACACACATACCAAGACTCCATAATCATCAATCAATCAATCAATCATCAATCAATCAATTGGGAGATCAGCAACAAAAGTGCCCGATTCCCGAACTCAATAATAATCAATCAATAACATCAATATAACATCAATATTAAATTAAACAACAAACAACGTAGTTAGATGACAAAGTAGGCCATCTAACCGGACATGCATAATATACATAATTAAACTCTAAATTGCTCAACAACAACTCACCATTCATCACTCGAACACTACCCAACCATCTAAAGGCATCGTTCAAGAAATTAAAGAATGACAACCTAAACTTCTAAAATTCATAACTTACAATCTACTAATCCAAACATTGCCAAATCAGTTCCTATCACTCACCCATTCAACCTACTACATTAGCCCTCTCGGAAATCCACCATAACACCTCCAAATCATGCCCGATAACCCTAAAATCCTAAGATGTCATGGCTGGATTTTCCGGATTTTCACACAAACAATGTAATCGAAAATTCGGCATTACAACAGTGCTAACACGTAATTATCAAGTATTTAGAAATCGACGGCAATCGATTTCGATCAACACAACTCATTTAATTCAACTTTGAACATTTTAATCAAAATTAAATACCCGGAAAATAAAAATTATGCTATATCCGACAGAAACTCGTAGTATTAGTATATAATGATCCCTAGCATGCAAGGAGCAATAATCTAACATCAGATTTCAATTCTAACGGTTCAATCTTCATTTATACGCAAAAACACAAAAATGACATTTTGAGATCTAGAATTTTTCTCTCACCTTAGATGCGATATAAGCCTAGAAATGCGTGCTATACGTGCCCAACAAGCAGAATCCAAGTCGGTGCGAAGTTCTACGGACAAAAACTAGGTTTTTCTTTGAAAAATTGGATTGAAAAGCTTGAGTTTTCTCTTCTCTTTTCTCCCTCTTTTCTCTCGGCCTTGTGTGTGTGTGTGATGGTGTTTTTGTGTTGTGTGAGTGTGTGTTGAGGACATTAGCTTATAAGGTCAAATAATTAATTAAAGTCAAAGTTAATTTTAATAGGTATTTTTGTGTTTTTAATGACTTTAATTGCATTTTAGTGCTCACCAAGTTAAAAATAATTATGCCACCCCCAAGATATCTCAAGTGGATTATTTTTAGGTGACAAGAAGTTTTACAATCCAATAATTTCACCCGAGTCGGCTTAAAACTCGATTTTCGCAAAAGTCGGTGTAAAAACCCTAATAAATTCTTAAGCCGATTTTAAAACCATTTTCATCAAACACAGGTCTATTAAAGTCCGTGGACTAGGTTTAGAAGGGTTAAAAAGACCAGTTTCAAAATTATAGCGGACGTGTTTCGAAAACACTATTCACTGAAAATCGACGATAAAATTTCTGACTCCGTTTTTTATGAAAATTTCATGAATGCACATTTAGCACGTATTAGAAGTATTGACATCAAAATTATAACTTTCTAGGTCCTATAGCATATAAACAGATCATATGCACGAAAAACGAGGTATAGCACGTAAAACGAGATAAGCAAGAAAGTGGGGTTTCACAAACCATTTCGGCTTAGGTGAGTTTGCTAGCTTCCATTTCTTTTCTTCTTGTTCTAACCACATGCACCTACTAAGAACTCGGTCACTAAGCTAGGAAAAATAGAGAAAATCGAGTGGTGTCTCGGCTAAGCAAGGAAGAAGATCAACTTTGTGCTTCACCAAGAGTCTTGTACATCTTCTTGTTGTTTTGCTAAGGTAAGGGCTAAATCTTCTTGAAAATCTTTCAAAAAACCACATGCATGCTCTTAAATGTCTATCTTTACTTCTGTACTTGAGATATATGTGTGTTCATAAGCTTTTATATCCATGCATGGCAAGATTTTGGGCTAGAATGTGATGTTAGATGAAATCGTGCATGTGACAGCTTTCTGTCTTGTTGGCGAGAGGTGATTTTGTCTAGGTAAATGATGTTGAAAATGCGTGACAATTGGTAGGTAATTCGTTTTTCCAGTTTTGAACATTTTTCACAGAAATAGGCCAAAGCGAATTTTGACTCTAAGGTTCTCAAAATGGCAAATCATTAAAATGTGTCCAAATCAGGAAGTCATGAAAAATGAAGCAGGTTTTGGCAGATTTACTGACCCTGTAGATCGAACCAGTTTTGACTTAGTAAATGATATCCAAAATGCATGAAATTTGGTTTTATGCTAGATTTTTCAGTTCTGGACAGTTGTGTCAGAAAAGGACTAAGGCTAAATCTGACCCTAAGGACCTCAAAAACGACAAGTATTGAAATGTGTGTAAATCTGGACAGTTTTGTGCAATCCCACTGTTTTGGCTATAACTATTGAACCCGAACTCCAAATGATGTGAGGTTTGTTTCTGAATTTAGTTCACTTCTTAAGCTTTAATTTGACATCTTATTCACTGGAATTGGAGATTGTTTGCTTGTCTTAATGATTGTGAGAAAACAGCCCATTGCAGTGAGGGTTTTACTTAGTGATGTGCTTAGAAAAATTATTGTAGCTTCTCTTGTTGTATTAAATTCTTGGGATTGTGGCATTGGGACGTTGTGTGGACTGTTTCGAATACTTGAGGGTGTTTGAATTAATCGATGCATGGCTTGAGATTGATTTTGAGTTGACTTGGGGCTTAATCGCACGGGTAAGCACGAAATGGAAACCCTAGTGACTAGGTAAATTCACTAAGTGTTGATCTTATGAATATCGTGTTTAATTATATGTTTAGTAGGCTGCCCGTAGTTGCCATTGTAGCCCTAAATGCGATCTTGATGATTACATGTTGACAAATAGGCCTTTCTTACACCCGAACCCACGTAGAAGTCATTGCATGTTGAATAATCTGATTATTTGATTACGTGAACTTTGAAATGAGTTATATGACTTGATTTACGTGCGTTACATGGCTGCCTGTTTAATGTTCATATAACTCCATGTGCCTTTCAAGTGAAATTACTTGTCTTATCGTGCCTGGCTTGTTAACTTGTCAATGTGCAATCTTATGACTGCTCGGAGGCAACCTACTTTGTTGTCCTCCTAATGTGATATATTAAATGTCATAAATGTGCATTGCATACAAGGTTGCAACCTTTCATTCTGGTGTGGTAGCGTTCACGCACACCGGGTGGCATCGGGCTTGCCGGTGCAACCGTGACTACCATTGTCCAATTCCCTCTCTCGCTTGGGGGCTAGACTTCCTCAGAGAGTTGGGTCAAAGGATTTCGGAGTACATCCGGAGTACACCCATTTGGCGTGATAAGGGGATGATTTGAAGTCGGCCGCAACAACTGATACTGGAAATGAACTGAGAGCAAAAAGCTCACCGTATCATTTTCATTATGTGTATTTGCTTGACCAACGATGATTCCTTGGAATGATTGCATGTCCTATGTGCTTACTTGATTATGCCCATTTGTGAACACTATGCTACATGAAGACCATTTCTTTTCATGTTGCTTGATGTTTGTACTGTAAAAGACCCCCGTTGTAATTTGGGGTCTAATTTTGGCTTGTACTGTTAATAACTAGACAGACACTACTATGGTCGTTTTGCTATCGTTACTAGTTAGTATCTATCATAGGATTATGAAGTATCCGGTAAGGACTAAGTAAAATGAACCTATCCAATCTTAAGCAGGTACCCATTGTTAAGCTAAGGTCAACAGGTACTTTTGTAACGGGGATTAACAAACAAACGAGACATAGCATCATGCTAGGTTATTAATCAACGAGACTTCAAGATAATTAGTAGGATTTTCAATTGATGATAAATAGTAATCTTAGTTGGAAATGAATTTGATATTGTAAATTTTGAGGCGATTAGAGAATTAGGTCAAACTAAGGAGCTCAATTACAGTCGTTATGCTGCCGGTTTTCTGGAGAATTTGTGGAGTTTAGGCCAAAATGTTAAGTGTTAAATCTTCATAAATGGTTAAGTATGTGATATGACTTGAATGTTAGATCACACCCTAGTCTAACCTTTATAGGCCGGGTTGGGGCGTGACAAACCTAGACAAATCTATGACAATTCTATGACACAAAGCAATAAAACAAATAGCTCAAAAACTCTACCAAGCTCCACCAATCTCGACATAAGCTCCGTGCCCATGCTAAACACTTCAAATTATGCATCTTCAAGGCACAAAAATCTGAATTGCAAAGCTCCAGGCCCACACAAGCCTCAACAATTGCAAAATCTTTCATTTTTCTTTCATTTCTCTCATTTCCTCACATTTCTCTCTCTCCCTCTCATTCTTCTCTCTCTCTCTCGGCTTTGGCTAAGTTCCTATACTCCATAGCTTATCTTCATCACTCCATGATTCATCAAGGCAAACAAGAAGCTAGGGAGCTCGACTAAGCAAGCTAGGTTGCGAAGAAACACACATGCAAGCCTATTGAACATCCATTTCGGTTTAGGTGAGTTTGCTAGCTTCCATTTATTTTCTTCTTGTTCTAACCACATGCATCTACTAAGAACTTGGTCACTAAGCTAGGAAAAATAGAGAAAATCGAGTGGTGTCTCGGCTAAGCAAGGAAGAAGATCAACTTTGTGCTTCACCAAGAGTCTTGTGCATCTTCTTGTTGTTTTGCTAAGGTGAGGGCTAAAACTTCTTGAAAATCTTTCAAAAAAACCACATGCATGCCCTTAAATGTCTATCTTTACTTCTGTACTTGAGATATATGTGTGTTCATAAGCTTTTACAACCATGCATGGCAAGATTTTGGGCTAGAATGTGATGTTAGATGAAATCGTGCATGTGACAGCTTTCTGTCTTGTTGGTTCTAGGTGATGTTGGCTAGGTAAATGATATTGAAAATGCGTGAATATTGGTGGGTAACTAGTTTTGCCAGTTCTGAACATTTGTCTCAGAAATAGGCCAAAGCTAATTTTGACTCTAAGGTCCTCAAAATGGCAAATCATTAAAATGTGTCCAAATCTGGAAACTCTGGAAAAATGAAGCAGGTTTTGGCAGATTCACTGACCTTGTGGAACGAACCAGTTTTGACTTAGTAAATGATATCCAAAATGCATGAAATTTGGTTTTATGCTAGATTTTTCAGTTATGGACATTTTTTTCAGAAATGGACTAAGTCTAAATCTGACCCTAAGGACCTCAAAAACGACAAGTATTGAAATGTGTGCAAATCTGGACAGTTTTGTGCAGTCTTACTGTTTTGGCTATAACTATTGAACCCGAACTCCAAATGATGTGAGGTTTGTTTCTGAATTTAGTTCACTCCTAAACTTTAATTTGACATCTTATTCACTAGAATTGAAGATTGTTTGCTTGTCTTAATGATTGTGAGAAAACAGTCTATTACAGTGAGGGTTTCACTTAGTGATATGCTTAGAAAAATTATTGTAGCTTCTCTTGTTGTATTAAATGCTTGAGATTGTGGAATTTAGATGTTGTATGGACTGTTGTGAATGCTTGAGGGTGTATGAACTAATCATTACGTGGCTTGAGTTTAATTACGAGATGACTTGGGGCTTAATCGCACGGGTAAGCACGAATTGGAACCCTAGTAACTAAGTGAATTTGCTAAGTGTTGATCCTTTGGATGTTGTGTTGGATTATGTGTTTAGTAGGCTGCCCGTAGTTACCCTTGTAGCCCTAAATATGATTTCGATGATTTCATGTTAATAAGTAGGCTTTTCTTGTACCCGGTCCCACGTAGATGTCATTGCATGTTGAATAATCTTGTTGTTTGATTACGTGAACTTTGAAATGAGTTATATGACTTGATTTACGTGCGTTACATGGCTGCCCATTTAATGTTCATATAACTCCATGTGCCTTTCAAGTGAAATTACTTGTCTTATCGTGTCTCGCTTGTTTACTTGTCAATGTGCAATCTTATGACTGCTCGGAGGCAACCTACTTTGTTGTCCTCCTAATGTGATATATTAAATGTCATAAATGTGCATTGCATACAAGGTTGCAACCTTTCATTCTGGTGTGGTAGCATTCTCGCACACCGGGCGGCATCGGGCTTGCTGGTGCAACCGTGACTACCATTGTCCAATTCCCTCTCTCGCTTGGGGGCTAGACTTCCTCGGAGAGTTGGGTCGTAGGATTTCGGGGTACATTCGGAGTACACCCATTTGGCGTGATAAGGGGATGATTTGAAGTCGGTCGCAACAACTGATACTGGAAATGAACTGAGAGCAAAAGCTCACTGTATCCTTTTCACTATGTGTATAAGTACTCTCGCTTGGTTCCTAGAGGACCTCGGGGAGGAAAGACGGGTAATTGTGTTCCTTTACTTTTATATTATTGTTATGTACTTATTTGTGATATATTCATGCTCGCAAAAAGGGTTTTCATAAATTGAACCGAAAAATGAGTTTCAAAACCTATTTCTCGTTCCCTCTCGCTGAGTTCATAAGGACTCACCCTCTTTTATCATCTCAGGTGAAGAAGATCAAGAACAGGTACCCGAGGACGACGTGGCTAACGATGATTCTTTGGAGTGATTGCCTGTCCTATGTGCTTTGCTTGATTATGGCCATTTGTGAACACTATGCTACTTGAAGACTATTTCTTTTTATGTTACTTGATGTTTGTAATGTAAAAGACCACCATTGTAATTTGGGGTCTAATTTTGGCTTGTACTGATAATAACTAGACAGACACTACTATGGTCGTTTTGCTATCGTTACTGGTTAGTATCTATCATAGGATTATAAAGTATCAGGTAAGGACTAAGTAAAATGAACCTATCCAATCTTAAGCAGGTACCCATTGTTAAGCTAAGATCAACAGGTGCTTTTGTAACGAGAATTAACAAACAAATGAGACATAGTATCATGCTAGGTTATTAATCAAACGAGACATCGAGATAACTAGTAGACGTTTCAATTGACGGTAAATAGTAATCTTAGTTTGAAATGAAATTTGAGGCGTTTAAAGAACTAAAGAGCCCAATTACAACCCTTATGCTGCCGATTTTCCGAAAAATTATGGATTTTAGGCTAAAACGTTAAGTGTTAAACTTTCATGAACAGTTAAGTACAAGATAGACTTGAATGTTTAGATCACACCCTAGTCTAACCTTTATAGGCCGGGTTGGGGCGTGACAACTGCGCCAGTTTTCAGAGCCCAAAATCGAACATTTTCATCAATTTCGGGATACTTTTATTCTTTTGCATTGTTTTTCCGTCTCGGTTTGTATGTCATGAGCATTGAAAAGGACGACAACCTAATTCATCACATTTCTATTACCGAATCCCATGGCACCTTGGGCAAGACAACTTCACTTCACGTAGAGGCTGGGCCTACAAACTTAGGGCAAGGGATTTGTGACCAGGTATCCGTCGCTCCGGTGCCCATAACTTTTGATCCGTAAGGAGTTACGCGGCGCACAACATACCGTTGGAAAGCTCTCCAAGAGCTCTACAACAGGGGAAGGAAGCTTGCTCGGCTACACCTATTTTTGGAGCATAAAATCAAACATTTTCATCAGTTTCGGGACACTTTTCTTCTTTTGCGCTGTTTTTCCGTCCCGGATCGTACGTCCTGAGCCACGATAATGACGACAACCAAATCCATTACAATTCTATTACTGACTGCCACGGCACCTTGAGCAAGACAACTTCACTTCACATAGAGGCTGGGCCTGCAATTCGAGGGCGTAGGGCTTGTGACTAGATATTCGTCGCTCCGGTGCTCATAACTTTTGATCCATACAGAGTTACGCGGCGCACAGCATACCATTGTAAAGCTCTCCAAGACCTCTACAACGTGGGTATCATGCCTTCTCGGCTACGCCTATTTTCGGAGTCCAAAATCGAATGTTTTCATCATTTTCGGGATATTTTTATTATTTTGCGCTGTTTTTCTGTCCCGTATCGTATGTCGTGAGCCGCGAAAAGGACGACAATCTAATCCATCACATTTTTATTACCGAATCCCATAGTACCTTGGGCAAGACAACTTCTGTTCATGTAGAGGCTGGGACCGTAAACCGAGGGCGTGGTGCTTGTGACCAGGTATTCATTGCTCCGATGCCCATAACTTTTGATCCGTAAGGAGTTACGCAGCACACAAAATACCGTTGGATAGATCTCCGAGAGATCTACGACTGGGGCAACAAGCCTGCTCAGCTGTGCCTATTTTTGGAGCCCAAAATCGTACATTTTCATTAGTTTTGGGACACTTTTCTTCTTTTGTGCTGTTTTTCTGTCCCGGATAGTACGTCGTGAGCCGCGAAATGGACGACAACCTAATCCATCACATTTCTATAACCGAATCCCACTGCACCTTGTACAAGACAACTTTGCTTCACGTAGAGGATGGGCACACAAACCGAGGGCGTGGGGCTTGTGACCAAGTATCCGTCGCTCTAGTGCCCATAACTTTTGGTCCGTAAGGAGTTACGCAGCGCACAACATACCGTTGGAAAGCTCTCCGAGAGCTCTACGACGTGGACAACTTGTCTGCTCAGCTGCACCTATTTTCAGAGCCCAAAATTGAATATTTTCAATAGTTTCGGGACACTTTTCTTCTTTTGCGCTATTTTTCCGCCATGGATCGTATGTCGTGAGCCAATGGATGACAACCTAATCCATCACATTTCTATTACTGAATCCCATGGTACCTTGTGCAAGACAACTTCGCTTCACGTAGAGGATGGGCCCACAAACCGAGGGCGTGGGGCTTGTGACCAGGTATCCGTCGCTCCGGTGCCCATAACTTTTGATCCATAAGGAGTTACACGGCGTACAGCATACCGTTGGAAAGCTCTCCAAAAGCTCTACGATAGGGGCAGCAAGCCTGCTTTGCTACACCCATTTTCGGAGCCCAAAATTGAATGTTTTCAATAGTTTCAGGACACTTTTCTTCTTTTGCGCTATTTTTTCGTCCCGAATCGTACGTCGTGAGCTGCGATAAGGACGACAACCTAATCCATCACATTTCTATTACCGAATCCCATGGCACCTTGGGCAAGACAACTTCACTTCACGTAGAGGTTGGACCCGTAAACCGAGGGCGTGGGGCTTATGAACAGGTATCCGTCGCTCCGGTGCCCATAACTTTTGATCCGTAAGGAGTTACGAGGCGCACAACATACCATTGGAAAGCTCTCCAAGAACTCTACGATGGGGGCAACAAGCTTGCACGGCTGCGCCTGTGTTTGGAGCCCAAAATCAAACGTTTTCAATAGTTTTAGGTCACTTTTCTTCTTTTGCGCTGTTTTTGGGTCCCGGGTCGTACATCGTGAGTCGCGAAATGGACGGTAACCTAATCCATCACATTTCAATTACTGAATCCCATGGCACCTTGTGTAAGACAACTTCACTTCATGTAGAGGATGGGCCCACAAACCTTGTGCGTGGGGCTTATAGCCAGGTATTTGTCGCTCCGATGCCCATAACTTTTGATCCGTAGGGAGTTACGTGGCGCACAGCATACCGTTGGAAAGATATCCGAGACCTCTAAGACAAGTATAGCAAGCCTGCTCGGCTGCGCCCATTTTCATTATCGAAAATGGAACGTTTTCATGAGTTTCGGTACACTTTTCTTCTTTTGCGCTGTTTTTTCATCCTAGATCGTACGTCGTGAACCTCGAAAAGGAAGACAACCTCATCTATCACATTTCTATTACCGAATCCCATGACACCTTGGGTAAGACAACTTCACTTCACGTAGAGGCTGGTCCTGCAAAGCGAGAACATGGGCTTATGACCAAGTATTCGTCGCTCCGGTGCCCATAACTTTTGATCCGTAAGGCGTTACACGGCACACAACATTACCGTTGGAAAGCTCTCCGAGAGCTCCACGACTTGGGCAATGATCCTACTCGACTACTGTCGCGCCCCAACCCGACCTATAGAGGTTAGACTAGGTAGTGATCTAAACATTCAAGTCATTTCACGTACTTAATCGTTCATGAAGGTTTAACACTTAACGTTTAGCCCTAAACTCCACAAATTCTCCAAAAAATCGGCAGCATAACGGTTGTAGTTGGGCTCTTTAGTTTGACCTAATTTTCTAAAGGCTTCAAAACTTTCAATCTTAAATTCATTTCTAACTAAGATTACTATTTATCACAAATCGAGACGCCTAATAGTTATCTCGAAGTCTTGTTTGATTAACAACCTAGCATGATAACTATGTCTCGTTTGTTTGTCGATCCTTGTTATAAAAGTACCTGTTAATCTTAGCTTACCAATGAGTACCTGCTTAAGATTGGATAAATTCATTTTACTTAACTCTTATCTAGTACTTCATAAGTTTGTGATAGATACTAAACTAAAGTAGCGATAGCAAAATGACCAGAAGAGTATGTATCTAGTTATGATCAATACAAGCCAAATTAGACCCCAAATTACAACGGGAGTCATTTATAATACAACAACAAGCAACATAAGAAATAGTCTTCAAGCAACATATCATTCACAAAATAGCCATAGTCAAGTAAGGCACATAGGGCAATCAATCATTCCAATGGAGTCATCAATAGGCACGTTGTCCTTGGGTACCTGTTCCTGGTCTTCTTCACCTGAGATGATAAAAGAGGGTGAGTCCTTATGAACTCAGTGAGGGAGAACGAGAAATACATTTTGAAACTCTTTTTCCGGTTAACTTATGAAAAATCCCCTTTTTGAAAACATGTCACATATTACAGGTAATAAGGACCGCAAGTATAAGAATCAAATTGAGCAACAGATACAATTGCCAATCATTTCAAGGATACGGTGAGCATTTGCTCTCAATATTGATTTCGATACGATTGTTGTGGCCGACTTCAATAATCCACTTATCGCTCCCATTTGGGTGTACTCCAGATGTACCCCGAAAACCTACGACCCAACTCTCTGAGGGTGGAATGCCAAGCGAGAGAGGGAATTGGACCATGGTAGTCACGGTAGCACCGGCAAGCCCGATGCCGCCCGGCGTGTGCGAAACGCTACCATGCCACAATGAAAGGTTGCAACCTTGTATGCAATGCTCATTTTATAACATTTAACATATCACATTAGGAGGACAACAAAGTAGGTTGCCTCCAAGCAGTTATAAGATCGCACGTTGACAAGTAAACACACAAGGCATGCTTTGACATGTAATTTCACTTGTAAAACGCATGGAGTTATATGAATATTAAACGGGCAGCCATGTAACACATGTAAATCAAGTCATATAACTCATTTCGGAGTTCACGTAATCAAGTAATAAGGTTATACGAGCATACGCCGACGTTTACATGAGATCGGGTGCAATAAAAGTATACTTATCAACATGTTAATTGTCGGAATCACTTTTAGGGCTATAAAGACAACTACGGGAAGCCCACTAATCACACAATTAGATACGATAACCATAGGATCGATACTTAGCGAGTTTTTCATAGTCACTAGGGTTTCAATTTATGCTTACACATTTCAATACTTGTTGTTTTTGAGGACCTTAGGGTCAGATTTAGCCTTAGTCTATTTCTGACAAAAATGTCCAGAACTGAAAAATCTAACAACCTACCAAATTTCATGCATTTTAGATATCAATTGCTAAGTCAAAACTGGTTCGTTCTACAAGGACAGTGAACTGCCAAAAACCTGCTTCATTTTCCAGATTTTCCAGATTTAGACACCTTTCGATGTTTTGCCATTTTGGAGACCTTAGAGTGAAAATTATCCTTGGCCTATTTCTACGAAAAATGCTCAGAACCGGAAAAACTAGTCACCTACCAATTTTCATGCATTTTCAACACCATTTACCTGGTCAAATTCACTTTTCTCCAACAAATCAGAAAACTGCCATTTACGCGATTTCACCTATCTTCAAATTCTAGCCAAATATCTTGCCATGCATGTTTACAAAAGCTCATGTACACATATATATCACAAGTACAGAGGTAAAAATAGACATATGAAGGCATGCATGTGGTTTTTGAAAGCTTTTCAAAAGAGTTTTAGCCCTCACCTTAGCAAGACAATAATGAAGATGCACAAAGCTCTTGATGATGCACAAGATCATTTTTTCTCCTTGCTTGGCCGAGAGATAACTTGAGATTCTCTAATTCCTAGCTTAGTTACCAAGTTCTTAGTATGTGCATGTGGCTAGAACGAAAGGAAATGAAATAGAAGCTATCAACATACCTAAGGGCCGAATGAGTGTTCTATGAGCTTGCATGTATGTTTCTTTGCTTCTAGCTTGATTGGTCGAGTTCCTTAGTGGCTTGAATGTCTTGAAGAACCTTAGGATGATGAGCTTAAGCTATGGAGTCTATGGTTGCAGCCAAAGCCGAGAGAGAGAGAGGAATTGAGAGCAATTGAAATGTTTTTGAGGTATGAAGTGTTGTGTGTGAGTGTGTCGGCCTAGGGCCTTGAAAAATCTAAAATTCTCTTAGTCCTTGTGCAATCTTGAAATGTGAGGAAGCATGGAGTGCTTTGGTCGAGAAAATGAAGCTTGGTAGGTGTGTTTCATTTCATTTTTTTATGCATTGTGTCATAGGTTGTCTAGGTAGGAATTTTGAATTATGCAAGCTTGTTGAAATGCAAGAAGTGGTCAGCCAAGCTAGTGTTCAAATCTGAATTTTTTGTCATGTTTTGAGCATTATTTAATTGTATGCTTGGAATATGCAAAAGAATAAAGAATAAAGAATAAGAATATTTAGCTTTTGGTGCAATTTCGTCTTCTAGTGAGTTGAATTAGCATTTTAATATTAGTTAGTGGAGTTTGTAGGATTAATTAATGATCTAGTGCTTCGTGTAAGATGCTTTCTTGATTAGCGTGCGGGCATGCTTTCTTAGGTATAGGGCACGCACTACGAGATAAGGCACGAACTACAAGACGAATGCACGTTTCCCAAGCAAATGCACGCAACCCTAAATGAATGCACGTAATTCAATGCAAGGCACACAAAACGAAACACGACTCTTAAACCTAGGTCAAGGCACACAAATCTAGGTTAGGGCACACGAAACGAGGTATCACACGCAAATCGAGGTCGGGCCTCACAACTACGCCTGTTTTCAGAGCCCAAAATCTAACATTTTCATCAATTTCGGGATACTTTTCTTCTTTTGCGTTGTATTTCCCTCTCAGATCGTATGTCGTAAGCCGCGAAAAGGACGACAACGTAATCCATCTCATTTCTATTACCGAATCCCATGGCACCTTGGGCAAGACAACTTCACTTCACGTAGAGGCTGGGCCCACAAACCTAGGGCGTAGGGTTTGTGACCAGGTATCCGTCGCTCTGATGCCTTTAACTTTTGATCCGTAAGGAGTTACGCGGTGCACAGCATACTATTAGAAGCTCTCCGAGTGCTCTACGACGGGGTCAGGAAGCCTGCTCGGTTGCACCTATTTTCGGAGCACAAAATCAAACATTTTCATCAGTTTCGGGACACTTTTCTTCTTTTGCGCTGTTTTTTCCGTCCCGGATCGTTCGTCGTGAGTCGCGATAATGACGACATCCTAATCCATCACATTTCTATTACTGAATCCCACGGCACCTTGGGCAAGACAACTTCACTTGATGTAGAGGCTGGGCCAACAAACCGAGGGCGTGGGGCTTGTGACCAGATATTTGTCGCTCCGGTGCTCATAACTTTTGATCTGTACGGAGTTACGTGGCGCATAGCATACCGTTGGAAAGCTCTCCGAGAGATCTACGACGTGGGCATCAAGCCTTCTAGGTTGTTGCCTATTTTCGGAGTCCAAAATCGAATGTTTTCATCTGTTTCGGGACACTTTTATTGTTTTGAGCAATTTTTTCGTCCCGAATCGTACGTCGTGAGCCGCGAAAAAGACAACATAATCCATCACATTTCTATTACCGAATCGTACGGCTCCTTGGGCAAGACAACTTCACTTCACGTAGAGGCTGGGCCTGCAAACCAAGGGCGTGGGGCTTGTGACCAGGTATCCATCGCTCCGATGCCCATAACTTTTGATCCGGAAGGAGTTACGCGGTGCACAGCATACCGTTGGAAAGCTCTCCGAGAGCTCTACGACGAGGGCAAACAAGCTTGCTTGGTTGCACCTATTTTCAAAGCCCGAAATCAAATGTTTTCATTAGTTTTGGGACACTTTACTTCTTTTGCCCTATTTTTTCATCCCGGATCGTACGTCGTGAGCCGCGAAATTGACAACAACCTAATCCATCACATTTCTATTACCGAATCCCACGACACCTTGTGCAAGACAACTTCGCTTCACGTAGAGGATAGGCCCACAAACCGAGTGCGTGGGGCTTGTGTCCAGATATCCGTCGCTCTGATGCCTATAACTTTTGATCCGTAAGGAGTTACATGGCGTACAGCATACCGTTCGAAAGCTCTCCTAGAGCTCAACAATAGGGGCAGCAAGCCTGCTAGGCTACGCCTGTTTTCGTTGTCCAAAATTAAAAAATTTCATTAGTTTTAGTACACTTTTCTTTTTTTGCGTTGTTTTTCGTCCCGGATCATACGTCGTGAGCCGCGAAAAGGATGACAACCTAATCCATCACATTTCTATTACCGAATCCCATGGCACCTTGGGCAAGACAACTTTACTTCACGTAAAGGCTAGGCCCGCAAACCGAAGGCGGAGTATTTGTGACCAGGTATCCGTCGTACCGGTACCAATAACTTTTGATCCTAAGGAGTTATGCGACGCACAACATACCGTTGAAAAGTTCTCCGAGAGCTCAACGACGGGGGGCAGGAAGCCTGCTTGGCTGCGCCTATTTTCGGAGATCAAAATTGAACATTTTCATCCGTTTCGGGACACTTTTCTTCTTTTGCGCTATTTTTCCGTCCTGGATCGTACGTCGTGAGCCGCGATAATGACGACAACCTAATCTATTACATTTCTATTATTGAATCCCATGGCACCTTGGGCAAGACAACTCCCTACACGTAGATACTGGACCCGCAAACCGAGGGCGTGGGGCTTGTGACCAGATATCCGTTGCTCTGGTAGTTATAACTTTTGATCTGTATGGAGTTACACGGCGCACAGCCTACCGTTGGAAAGCTCTTCGAGAGCTCTACAATGTGGGCATCAAGCCTGCTAGGTTGCGCCTATTTTTGGAGTCCACAATCAAATGTTTTCATCAATTTCGGAATACTTTTCTTCGTTTGCGCTATTTTTCTGTCCCGGATCTTACGTCGTGAGCCGCGAAAAGGAAGACAACCTAATCCATCACATTTCTATTACTGAATCCCAAGGAAACTTGGGCAAGACAACTTCGCTTCACGTAGAGGCTGGGCCCGCAAACCGAGGGCGTGGGACTTGTGACTAGGTTTCCGTCGCTCCGGTGCCCATACTTTTGATCCGTAAGGAGTTACGCGGAGCACAACATACCGTTGGAAAGTTCTCCGAGAGCTCTACGACAGGGAAAACAAGCCTACCTAGCTGCGCCTATTTTCAGAGCCCAAAATTGAATGTTTTCAACAGTTTCGAAAAACTTTTCCTCTTTTGCGCTGTTTTTCCGTCCTGAATCGTACGTCGTAAGCCGAGATAAGGACGACAACCTAATCCATCACATTTCTATTACAAAATCCCATGGAACCTTGGGCAAGACAACTTTACTTCACGTAGAGGTTGGGCCCGCAAACCAACGGCATGGGGCTTGTGACCAGGTATCCGTCGCTCCGGTGCCCATCACTTTTGATCCGTAAGGAGTCACGCGGCGCACAGCATACCGTTGGAAATCTCTCCGAGAGATCTACGATGGGGGCAGAAAGCCTGCTAGGCTGCGCCTATTTTCGGAGCCCAAAATCAAATATTTTCATCAGTTTCAGGACACTTTTCTTCCTTTTCGCTGTTTTTCCGTCACGGATCGTACGTCGTGAACCACGAAATGGACGACAACCTAATCCATCACATTTCTATTATTGATTCCCACGGCACCTTGTGCAAGATAACTTCGCTTCACGTAGAGGATACGCCCACAAACCGACGGCGTGGCACATGTGACCAGGTATCTGTCGCTCTGGTGTCCATAACTTTTGATTCGTAAGGAGTTACGCGGCGTAAAGCATACCGTTGGAAAGCTCTCCGAGAGCTCTACGACAGCGGCTATAAGCTTGCTGGGCTACGCCTATTTTCAGAGCCCAAAATCAAACATTTTCATCAATTTCGGGATAATTTTCTTCTTTTGTGCTGTTTTTGGGTCTAGGATCGTATGTCATGAGCCGCGAAAAGGGTGACAACCTAAACCATCACATTTCTATTACTGAATCCCTTGGCAACTTGGGCAAGACAACTACACTTCACGTAAAGGCTGGGCCCGCAAACCGAGGGCATGGGGCTTGTGACCAGGTATCCATCGCTTCGGTGCCCATAACTTTTGGTCCATAAGAAGTTACGCGGCGCACAACATACCGTTGGAAAGCTCTCCGAGAGTTCTACGACGGGGGTAGGATGTCTGCACGGCTACACCAGTTTTCAGAGCCCGAAATCGAACATTTTCATTAGTTTCGGGATACTTTTCTTCTTTTGCGCTGTTTTTCGTCCCGGATCGTACGTTGTGAGTCGCGAAAAGGACGACAAGCTAATCCATCACATTTCTATTACCGAATCCCACGGCACCATGGGCAAGACAACTTCACTTCACGTAGAGACATAGGCCCGCAAACCGAGGGCGTAGGACTTATGACTAGGTATCCGTGCTCAGGTGCTCATAACTTTTGATCTGTAAGGAGTTACGCGGCGTACAACATACCGTTAGAAAGCTCTTCTGAGAGCTCTACGACGCGGGCTTCAAGCCTATTCGGCTACGCCTGTTTTCGAAGTTCAAAATCAAACATTTTCATCAGTTTCGGGACACTTTTCTTCTTTTGCGATATTTTTCAGTCCCGGATCGTACGTCGTGAGCCTCGAAAAGGACGACAACATAATCCATCACATTTCTGTTATCGAATCTCACGGCACCTTGGGCAAGACAACTTCGCTTCACGTAGAGACTGGGCCCATAAACCGTGGGCGTGAGGCTTGTGACTAGGTATCCGTCGCTCCGATGCCCATAGGTTTTGATCCGCAACGAGTTACGCGGCGCATAGCAAACCATTGGAAAGCTCTCCTGGAGCTCTACGATCTGGACCACAAGCCTACTCGGCTGCAACTATTTTTGGAGCCCAAAATGAACGTTTTCATAAGTTTCAGGACACTTTTCTTCTTTTTTGCTGTTTTTTTCCGTCACGGATCATACGTCGTGAGCCGCGAAAAGGACGATAACCTAATCCGTCTCATTTCTATTACTGAATCCCACGGCACCTTGGGCAAGACAACTTCGCTTCACGTAGAGGCTGAGCCAGCAAACCGAGGTCGTGGGGCTTGGGACCAGGTCTCCGTCGCTCTGATGCCTATAACTTTGATCCGTACTGAGTTACGCAGCGCATAGCATACCGTTGGAAAGCTCTCCGAGAGCTTTACGGCGGGGGGCAGCAAGTCCCCTCAGCTGCGCCTATTTTCAGAGCCCAAAATCGAACATTTTCATCAGTTTTAGGACATTTTCCTTTTTTTGCGCTATTTTTTCATCCCGGATCGTACGTCGTGCGCCGCGAAAAGGACGATAACCTAATCCATCACATTTTTATTACTGAATCCCCCGATACCTTGGGCAAGACAACTTCGCTGCATGTAGAGGCTGAGCCAGGAAACAGAGGTCGTGGGGCTTGCGACCAGGTCTCCGTCGCTCCGGTGCGCATAACTTTTGATCCGTAAGGAGTTACGCTGCGCACAGCATACCGTTGGAAATCTCTCCGAGAGCTCTACGACAAGGGCAGCAAGCCATCTCAACTGCGCCTGTTTTTGGAGACCAAAATCGAATGATTTCATCAGTTTTGGGATATGTTTCTTCTTTTGCGCTGTTTTTCTGTCCTAGATCGTACGTCATGTGCCGCGAAAAGGACGACAACCTAATCTATCACATTTCTATTACCGAATCCCTCGGCACCTTGGGCAAGACAACTTCGCTGCACGTAGAGGCTAAGCTAGCAAACCGAGGTCGTGGGGCTTGGGACCAGGTCTTCATCGCTCCGGTGCGCATAACTTTTGATCCATAAGGAGTTACGCGGCGCACAACATACTGTTGGAAAGCTCTCTGAGAGCTCTACGACAGGGGTAGCAAGCCCTCTTAGCTGCGCCTATTTTTGAAGCCCAAAATCGAATGTTTTCATCAGTTTTGGATACTTTTGTTCTTTTGCGCCGTATTTTCGTCTCGGATCGTACGTCATGTGCCGCGAAAAGGACGACAACCTAATCCATCACATTTTTATTACCGAATCCCACGGCACCTTGGCAAGACAACTTCGCTTCACGTAGAGGCTGAGCCAGCGAACCAAGGTCGTGGGGCTTGGGACCAGGTCTCCGTCGCTCCGGTGCCCATAACTTTTGATCCGTAAGGAGTTATGTGGCACACAACATACCGTTGGAAAGCTCTCCGAGAGCTCTACGACGGGCGCAACAAACCTTCTTCGCTACGTCTATTTTTGGTGCACAAAATTGAACATTTTCATCAGTTTTGGGACACTTTTCTTCTTTTGCACTGGTTGTTCCATCCTGGATTGTACGTCGTGAGCAGCGAAAAGGACGTCAACCAAATCCATCACATTTCTATTACCGAATCCCACGGCACCTTAGGGAAGACATATTCGCTTCACGTGGAGACTGTGCCCGCAAACCGAGGGCGTGGGGCTTGGGACCAGGTCCCCATCGCTCCGGTGTCCATAACTTTTGATCCGTAAGGAGTTACGCGGCGCACAGCTTACCGTTGGAAAGCTCTCCGAGAGCTCTACGACGGGGGCAGCAAGCCCGCTCAGCTGTGCCGATTTTCGTAGCCCAAAATCTAACCTTTTCATTTGTTTCGGGATATTTTTCATCTTTTGCGCTGTTTTTCTGTCCCCTATCATACGTTGTGTGCCCCGAAAAGGACGACAACCTAATCCATCACATTTCTATTACAGAATCCTACGGCACCTTGGGCAAGACAACTTCGCTTCATGTAGAGGGTGGGTCCGCAAACTGAGGGCGTGGGGCTTGGGACCAGGTCTCCGTCGCTCCGGTGCCCATAACTTTTGATCCGAAAGGAGTTACGCGGAGCACAACATACCGTTGGAAAGCTCTCCGAGAGCTATACGACGGCGAAACAAGCTTGCTCGGTTGCGCCTGTTTTCGTAGCCAAAAATCAAACGTTTTCATCAATTTTGGGATAATTTTCTTCTTTTGCGCTGTTTTTTCCATTCCGGATCGTACGTTGTTAGACGCGAAAAGGACGACAACCTAATCCATCACATTTCTATTAACGAATCCCACAGCACCTTGGGCAAGACAACTTCGCTTCACGTAGAGGTTGGGCCCGCAAACGGAGGACGTGGGGCTTAAGACTAGGTCTCCGTTGCTCTAGTGCCCATAACTTTTGATCCATAAGGAGTTACGTGGTGCACAACATACCACTGGAAAGCTCTCTGAGAGCTCTACGATGGGGTAGCAAGTCGGCTTTGCTACGCCAGTTTTTGGAGCCCAAAATTAAGCGTTTTCATCTATTTTGGGACACATTTCTTATTTTGCGCTGTTGTTTCGTCCCGGATCGTACGTCGTGAGCCGCGAAAAGGATGACAACCTAATCCATCACATTTCTATTACCGAATCTGACGGCACCTTGGGCAAGACAACTTCACTTCACGAAGAGGCTGGGCCCGCAAACCGAGGGCGTGGGGCTTGGGACCACGTCTTTGTTGCTCCGGTGCCCATAACTTTTGATCCGTAAGGAGTTACGCAGCGCACAACATACCGTTGGAAAGCTCTCTAAGAGCTCTACGATGGGGCAGCAAGGCTGCTCAACTACACCTATTTTCGGAGCCCAAAATTGAACGTTTTCATCAATTTTGGGGCACTTTTATTCTTTAGCGTTGTTTTTCTGTCCCGAATCGTACGTCATGAGTCGCGTAAAGGACGACAACTTAATCCACCACATTTCTATTCCTGAATCCCACGGCACCTTTGGCAAGACAACTTCGCTTCACGTAGAGGCTGTGCCCGCAAATAGAGGGCGTGGGGCTTGGGACCAGGTCTCTGTCGCTCTGGTGCCCATAACTTTGGATCCGTAAGGAGTTACGCGACGTACAACATACCGTAGGAAAGCTCTCCATGAGCTCTACGATGGGGGCAGTAAGCCTGCTTGGCTGCGCCTATTTTCGGAGCCCAAAATCGAACATTTTCATCAATTTTGGGACACATTTCTTCTTTTGCTCTGTTTTTCTGTCCCGGATCGTACGTTATGTGCCGCGAAAAGGACGATAACCTAATCCATCACATTTCTATTATCGAATCCTACCGCACCTTGGGCAAGACAACTTTGCCTCACGTAGACGCAGGGCCTCCAAACCGAGGGCGTAGGGCTTGGGACCAGGTCTCCGTCGCTCAGGTGCCCATAACTTTTGATCCGTAAGGAGTTACACGGCGCACAGCATACCGTTGGAAAGATTTTTGCGAGCTCTACAATGGGACAACAAGCTTGCTCAGCTGTGCATGTTTTCAGAGCACAAATTTAATCGTTTTCATCAGTTTTGGGACACTTTTCTTCTTTTGCACTGGTTTTCCATCCCTGATTGTACGTCGTGAGCAGCGAAAAGCACGATAACCTAATCCATCAAATTTCTATTACTGAATCCCAGGGCACCTTGTGCAAGACAACTTCGCTTGACGTAGAGGCTGGGCCCGCAAACTGAGGGCGTAGGGCTTAGGACCAGGTCTCCGTCGCTCCGGTGCCCATAACTTTTGATCTGTAAGGAGTTATGCGGCGCACAGCATACCGTTGGAAAGCGCTCCGAGAGCTCTACAACTGGGGCAGCAACCCCGCTCAGCTGCGCCTGTTTTCGGAGCCCAAAATCGAACATTTTCATCAATTTTGGGACATTTTTCTTCTTTTTCACTGTTTTTCCGTCCTGGATCGTACGTCGTGTGCCGCGAAAAGGACGACAACCTAGTCCATCACATTTCTATTATAGAATCCTACGGCACCTTGGGTAGGAAAACTTCTCTTCACGTAGACGCTGGGCCCGCAAACCGAGGACGTGGGGCTTGGGACCAAGTTTCATTCACTCCGGTGCCCATAACTTTTGATCCGTAAGGAGTTACGCGGCGCACATCATACCGTTGGAAAGCTCTCCGAGGGCTCTAAGACGGGGCAGCAAACTTGCTCTACTATGCCAGTTTTCAGAGTCCAAAATCTAACTTTTTCATTTGTTTTGGTACACATTATTCATTTGCGCTATTTTCTCGTCCCGGATCGTACGTCGTGAGCCGCGAAAAGGAAGATAACCTAATCCATCACATTTCTATTACCGAATCCCACGGCACCTTAGGCAACACAACTTCACTTCACGTAGAGGCTGGGCCCACAAACCGAGGGCGTGGGGCTTGGGACCAGGTCTCCGTCGCTCCGGTGCCCATAAATTTTGATCCGTAAAGAGTTACACGTTACACAACATACAGTTGGAAAGCTCTCCAAGAGCTCTACGACGGGGCAGGAAGGATGCTCGGCTGCACCTATTTTCAGTGCCCAAAATCGAACATTTTCATCAATTTTGGGAAACTTTTCTTCTTTTGAGCTATTTTTTCGTCCCGGATCGTACGTCGTAAGCTGCGTAAAGGACGACAACCTAATCCATCACATTTCTATTACCGAATCCCATGGCACATTGGGCAAGACAACTTCGTTTCACGTAGAGGCTGGGCCCGCAAACCGAGGGTGTAAGGCTTGGGACCAGGTCTCCGTCACTCCGGTGCCCATAACTTTTGATCCGTAAGGAGTTACGCGGTGCACATCATACCGTTGGAAAACTCTCAAAGAGCTCTACGACGGGGTAGCAAGCCTGCTCTGCTACGCCAGTTTTCGGAGCCCAAAATCTAACGTTTTCATCTATTTTGGTATACATTCTTCTTTTGCGCTGTTTTCTTGTCCCGGATCGTACATCGTGTGCCGCGAAAAGGACGACAACATAATCCATCACATTTCTATTACCGAATCCCACGGAACCATGGGCAAGACAACTCCACTTCACGTAGAGGCTGGGCCCGCAAACCGAGGGCGTGGGGCTTGTGACCAGATATCTGTCGCTCCGGTAGTTATAACTTTTGATCCGTATGGAGTTACGCAGCACACAGCATACCGTTGGAAATCTCTTCGAGAGCTCTACGACGTGGGCATCAAGCCTGCTAGGTTGCGCCTCTTTTTGGAGTCAACAATCGAACGTTTTCATCAGTTTCGGGACACTTTTCTTCCTTTGCATTATTTTTCTGTCTCGGATCTTACGTCGTGAGCCACAAAAAGGATGACAACCTAATTCATCACATTTCTATTACCAAATCCCAAGGCAACTTGGGCAAGACAACTTCGCTTCACGT